>NC_092231.1:19518393-19618393 GCF_036320965.1 Panulirus ornatus | reverse complement strand
TGTAAGTGCCATCTTAGCCACAGGTGGGCAAGGGCTGTGGTCCAGGTGGAATACATAGTCTGTCGCAAAGATTTTTTTTTTTTTTTGGGGGGGGGCGGCGGCTTTCGAGAGCCAGATAATGGACCTTCAATATTTATTCGCCTCGTTAACGGGGTAACTCTGGGAGCAGACGAGGAAATGGCTTCGTTTCCTCAATATCATTCTTTCGCTCTTACGTGCAATGCACCGAAACCACAGCCCGCTGTCAAAAACCCAAGCCTTACAGACCTTTATGTGATTTTCCCCAGCTACTTCATGCACCCTGACTCAGTCCATTAACAACACGTCGCCCCCTGAATACCACATCGCTCCAATTCACGCTATCCCGTTCACGCCTTTCACTCTCCTGCCCCGAGGACTCGAAACTTTTATTCACCTAATCCTTCCATCTCCATTTCGGCCCTCCTCTTCTCATTGTCTCCTCCACTTTTGACATATTTCCTTCTTTTCAACCTCTCTCTCTCTCTCTCTCTCTCTCTCTCTCTCTCTCTCTCTCTCTCTCTCTCTCTCTCTCTCTCTCTCTCTCTCTCTCTCTATTCTTATTCGCCATTTCTCGCATTAGCGAGATAGCATCAAGAACATATGACTGCCTTAGAGGTAAAAATCCTCAAATGGCCTCCTTCTCTGTTCCTTCTTTTAGAAAGTACAACAGAGGGGGAAGGTTTTTATCGACACGACACGCAGATGAAGGGGGGTTCTATCGATACGACACGCAGTGAGAATGTGGGTAACATTCTCTCCTATCCCAAATGATATATATATATATATATATATATATATATATATATATATATATATATATATATATATATATATATATATATACATATATACATTTATGTTTAAACCAATCACCTATCTATCGGTTGCACAGGGGATGGAGAGCTAAGCGTTATAGACGAGGAGCAGAGAATACAGCAGGAGAATGAGTGACATGGAGGCACCGCAAGAAATACATAAGCTTGAAAATGAGAGAAATGTGAGAAATGTGAGAGTTAGAAGCAGAAGACGTGGACTAGGGACGTGGGGATCGAAGGAGGACTCGCTGAGAAAGTAGGACTCTGGATGAGGCGCGAAACAGGTGGAGATCAAGGCCAGACTAGTGAGGAGTGCCACGTAGATGGGACGGTTAAGAGGCCTAGTCTTAAAGTGAAGAGCACGGATGAGAGGAAGACATCACTGGTAGATGATGACAGGCTCCTCAAGACGTGGATCAAAGGAGAGACAAAGGATGGCCAAGAGGAGGTGCAAGATTACGCCGGGGCTGGAAATGTGGGACGTGAAGGAAAGATGATAGACATAACTGGAGAAGAGACGTGATAGAAGGAGAGATGACAGACATGAAAAAAAAAAAGGAGTGAACAAGGAAAAGAACTGATTACCAGAGTGAGAGATAAATGAGAAACATGGGAATGAGGGCATTCAATGCAGATTAAGAAATGAATGATGAGGGATTATGAGGTAGAATTTCCATGTCTAATTAACTTGCTGGCGAGCGTCTGGGCAGGAAGAAAATATCCGATGATTATAAAGTTTCTATTTCAGCGACCCACAATTTTATGAATCCTATAAACTATCAAATTCTTAAAATTTCTTTCTCAGTTTTCACTTCAGTTTATATACATGGAGACAGCACGACAGAACACGACAGAAATAGAATGATTCAAATAACTTTTCAGACCTCCTGCAAAGCAGTTGGTGACATCGCAAACACATCCTTTTCATGCTGGTTGTGTGTGTGTGTACAAACATTACGTACGTTGCAGGAAACTGAATGGAACGCAACAGAACAACAAAACCCACGTGAAAAAAAAACACCGAAACAACGGGAAAACGTAAATACAGAGTTGCAGGAATGTATAAAACATTTCCACATAAGTTCGATAACCTGGAGACATTTATATGGCAGTATCTCATGTGAATGTTCGTCGAACTCGAATATAGTGAGGATGATGGCTCATACATTACTCTTTATGTTCCAAAGGACTCGTCTGGTGCAGTTAGAACATCAACCACATGAACGGAGAGGAACAGTTGTCTGGGGTCTGGAAAATGTATACCGAAACGATTTTCTTTTCTTCTTTATCTTATACAGTTCCTTACTCACACACACACACACACACACACACACACACACACACACACACACACATATATATATATATATATATATATATATATATATGTTTCGAGAAACTGCAACCCTCTGGATAAATAGTGTTCAGATCTAGAAATTCTACGAAATGTAAATAGATCAGTGAGTACATTCTCAAATGACAATCGTTTGTAACATATGCAAACATATGATATTTAATACTCATAAGAGAATCGTCTACTGATCTTATCGTGTAGCAATTACCGAATAACCTTTCTTCTTTAAGCTCTCACGTGGAGTATGTAGACAAGAATAGAAGCCCGACAGCAGAGCAGAAGTGGTGGGCATTGCGTCAGGCACAGCCGAGGTTGAGGCAAGGGAGGTAAAACACAAGTCTTACATTTCATCCACTTTAGGAGTTGGCGTCGATTTCTGTGAAGGGCTATCGAGCATAAGCTCTGGATTTCTGTGATCATGCACACGTAATAGATTCGGCGAAGGGATTCATTTGTCTTTTTTATGTGTGCATTGCTCCGAAGCTAAGTTGAACAGTTCCTGTAGCTTCAGTTGTTTTGAAAATGAGGCAATGGGATAGATGGGAGGCAAATTCTATAACCCCTCAAGTGTTGAAGATGTTGTAGATGTATGGAGGGGTCATGAGAGGTAATGTGGCTCAGTCGTAACAGGAACAAGTAATGGCCCTAGTGAAGGAGGCTGGGGTTGCCGTGTTAGGATGTTCGCCATGCTCTGCAACCTGACGAGCATTGCTTGAGAAATTATTTGTTTTAGAATTTTGGACAGTATTTCTCGCTCGGTGATGAGCTTGATTCATGAAAAGGAATCGCTCTTCCCCTACTGCTGTCTTACGATCAATGTAAATCTATCACTGTCCTCGTGTTCGTCTCCTGTGGGACGCATGAAAATCATTTCAACTATCATCTGGAAGACTCTAGATGCTTCCATGCCCTCAATGTCATCTTCATACAAGTTCTTGGTCATCGTACTGTCCATCCCCTTAGCACATGGTATTGCTGCTGTACTCTCCCTGTAAATTCTGTTGAAGCGTTTAAAGATGTCGTCCTTTTCCGAGTCACAAGACATTGAAGCTGGTCATAACTTATCTATTTTTCAATCCTGACTGTGTCACTGACTCCCATGTCTGGACAAGAATGTATATGCTATTCTTTATGCTAAAATCTTTTGTGAATGTGTTCAGCCCAACAGCAGATGAACGTCGTTAAACACGAGGCACTTCTTATTGCCCTTAATACCACCAGTTATTCCTCAATCCACTGGCTGGATCAGTGAGTTAGGCCAACTCTTGGGGATAAGAAACGCCTGATGAAGCATTCTTAGATTCTGACACGTGAACAGGATAATGAGTATAACAGCCACCCAGAATTATTTTGCATTCTCTGGCAAGACAACATTGTAGTAGTGTTGCTTCGCCTCCACCACAAACTGATTTGCAAACCACTCATTGGTTAGTTGCTTGTGATCCAGTCTCGTTTATTACCAATGAAAATAAGTGGTGAAAATAATTGGCTATATCTTTACTTGTTTTAGGGCCAAGAAGATAAGACCTTTTTGCCTACCACGAACAAATTAACTTCTGTTTACCAACCGCGTTTGCACACACAAGCAATCACGCTTTCATTTGCGTCCTTCATGCCAGACACTGAGTGTTCATCAGCTGTAGGTGGCATACTTCCTAGCAAGCAACGCTGGAAGAAGCCGCGGTCTTATCCACGTTATAAATCTCTTCTGGAGTAAAGTTATCATCTTACACCAACTTAGAAAACTCGTTAACATGCCCCCTCAGCAGCATTCCTCTCTGCTGAGAGTTTCTCATTACACACTTCTGAGACAACACTAGCCACAACACAGCTTTGGTCTACGTTAACTTTCACTTGGAAAGTCACGAGGGTAATTCATTCCTCAGAACACCTTCGGTGCGACGTTCTTTCATCCACTCATGTGCAAACAGCATATCAAGATCGGTTGGTCTACCTTCAGTGACTGATATACGATGAGCAACACCCTTATCAGATTCACAAGCATAACATCATTCTAACAGCTCTTCATGCTGCCTCCTGGCGTTAGATATGGTCGTGTTACTAACACCAAAGACTAAGTCAAGTTATGAGACGACACCAGTTTTTCTCATTTCTAAAATATTTTCGCTTTCTACATAAAAGCAAGTGCGATATGCCTCTCTTCGCACTACTACACCAAGTTCTATCACTAGAACGCATTTAACATGCTGTTAGAATGGCAGAATTTATGAAAATATGACGAAAATAACTAAGGCAAGCTCGAATCTTTACTATCGAAACTTCAGAAGGTGAGAGCAATGGTATAGTCTTCAGCGGCATATGGTACAAAGAGCTCAAGAAAATTATTTTCGAAATTGGCGATAATTGAATGTGCGAGATGACAAAATTTTTAGGAGTTTCGGGATCTTAGAAATTCAGGCTTTGAAACATTATATATATATGAATATATATATATATATATATATATATATATATATATATATATATATATATATATATATATATATATATATATATATATTATCCCTGGGGATAGGGGATTAAGAATACTTCCCACGTATTCCCTGCGTGTCGTAGAAGGCGACTAAAAGGGGAGGGAGCGGGGGGCTGGAAATCCTCCCCTCTCGTTTTTTTTTTTTTTTTTTCTAAAAGAAGGACCAGAGGGGGCCAGGTGAGGATATTCCAAAAAAGGCCCAGTCCTCTGTTCTTAACGCTACCTCGCTAACGCGGGAAATGGCGAATAGTTTAAAAGAAAAAGAAAGATAAATATATATATATATACATATATATATATATATATATATATATATATATATATATATATATATATATATGTATATATATATATATATATATATATATATTTCATTTATCATACTTAATCGCCGTCTCCTGCGTTAGCGAGGTAGCGCAAGGAAACAGACAAGGAATGGCCCAACCCACCTACATACACATATACGTACATAAACGCTCACGTACGCACATATACATACATATACATACACAGACATATACATACATACACATGTACATATTCATACTTGCTGCCTTCATCCGTTCTCGTCGCCACCCCGCCATACATGAAATAGCATCCCCCCGCTCCTCCAGCAAGATATATATATATATATATATATATATATATATATATATATATATATATATATATATATATATATACACCAAGAGGCACATACAACACTACAACTCTTTCCAACCAATGGTCCGACCGGTGAATGTGCCCAGCATCCTGTGCGCTGAGGAAACCTTATATGTAAAGATAGAAAGGGCTCCTAAGGCACGATATATATATATATATATATATATATATATATATATATATATATATATATATATATATATATATATATATATATATATATATATATATATATATGGGTGTCGGCGTAGGTTTCTCAAACTGGTTTCATGAAGCTTCTTCCATCTTCAAAGATCGAGATAATTCGAGTATTAGAAACTTGCACAAAGCTGACGGAATATCCTCTCTGTTTTGTACTCTGACGTGTACTTTAATACCAAGTGGGTTCGACCTACTTCATCTGAGGTACGAAAGGATTTACAACTGACGAACCAGGCAGTCAGTTGCTGCAAGTCTCTCTCTCTCTCTCTCTCTCTCTCTCTCTCTCTCTCTCTCTCTCTCTCTCTCTCTCTCTCTCTCTCTCTGGTGCTCGACAGCCCACTGACGAGATCATTCATGTCTAGATAAAGACAGGTTCTTCCAGTGTCAAATCGCTTATCAAGTTGCTTCTGACGAAATGATAAGCTGTGATAATCTAATGTCGCTAAATTCCTTTTTTTTTTTCTTATTAGCATCAGTCGTACATTCCTTAAAAGTATTTGAAATATTTTGCCCGAAATGTGAAGGAAGTTCAGTAAGAAGTAGCACTGCTGCTGAAGGAGTTGTAAGAAGCTGTGAAACAGTGTAAGGAAGCGAGACCCAGACTGATGTGGGTTAGAAATGAGAGGGAAGTTCTAAAGATGGCTAATCATTAGCTCTTATTCGCTAGGAAGAGACGCGAGTGTTTAAGAAGGGGCTAAGTGAGCGTGGTGTCTTATAGATTTGATGCATGGGATCGAGTATCAGTGATGGGTGAGTAATGTGGCAGTTGAGGGTATGATAACTGGGGATATAAGGTATCTGATAATGTGATTAGAAATGAACACCTTGTGGCATTATCTACTGAAAGAGGACTGGGTGATTGGGAAATACTGGTTGAAAAAAAAAAAAGGGACATACAAAGGTAAGTAATCGTACGTGAGCATGAAAGGTCAATGGGCATTATTGGAATATATATATACCAACTGATAGGCATGTGAAGGATACTTCGATGTGTAAGTACTGAGAGGAGCAGTTGGTGGGATGGCCGATCATTACTCGGTGGAGGCGAGGGCAAAGGTTTGTAGAGGATTTAGAGAAATCATACAGGTGGGAAGAAGGTTGAAGTAGCGAATAAGCTTAGAAAAGTGGCTCGTTAAAAGACACACCTTGAGTGGTTAGATATAGGATGTCAAAATATATGATATAGGATGACTGAAGCTGGGGAACGAATGAGGAGCGGTTGGTGTGAAGGGAAACACTGCTTACATGTGCGAGAGAAAAGTGTTGCATATGTACGGTGAATAGGCGAGAAAGGGTAGTTACCGGCGGTATTAATATGTTAGTGAAAGAGAGTGGTCTATGGGCGTCTTTTGCAGGGAAAGAAAGCAAAAGATTGGAAGATGAAGAAGAAAAATCGGCAGGAGTTCAGGAGGAGAGTGCAGGGGCTGAAAAAGAGGACAAGTGAGAGTTGGGGTAGGCAGGTATCAGCAGACCAGTAAAAATGAAAAAAAGAATGGTTTGGGAGGAAGTTAACCGCGTGAAAAACAAGAGAATGAATGGCAGTTTAAGTTAAGGGGACAAATAGGGAAGTGGTTATAGGATAAAATGAGGCGCAGAGTTGATGGAATGAGTATTTTGAAGGGTTTTCATGCGTTAGATGATATGGTGGCAGGTGTGGAATGCTTCGGACGAGGAGGTACGCCAAGTGAGTCATAGAAATCTTTCTCTCTCTACACCATTTATTCGCAACACCTTCCACAGTGTCTCTGTCAACCCTATCATATGCTTTCTCCAGATCTTTAAATGCCACAGATGAATCTTTCTGACACACTTTCTTCAACACAAACACCTGATCCACACATCTTTTACCACTCCTACAGCCACACTGATGCTCCCCTTTCTGAATCTTTGTGCAAGATACCCTCTTAGTCGTCACTCTCCTATACAACGTAGCAGTACACTCAATAAACTCGTAACTCTGTAATCTGACTTTTCACTTTTGTTCCCCTCGCCATTATTCAGTGACACTATACATACATTCCACCAATCTTCAGAAATCTTACCATGATATATACACTGAAAATCTTGACTAACCAGTCAACAGTAAAATCATTCCATTCAGATAACTAAATCAAGAACATGATACCATTAAGATGATTTTTCAGTGATTTCATTTCTTCCTTGATGATAGATATTAGTATATCCGGAAGGATATAACTATGAAAGTTCGACAATGTATCTTTCCTCTATATTCATTTTCCTCTCTTCCCTGAGAGAGACGTCCACTGAAAGTTAACTTGGTAGTGTAACTCCCTTTTCACATGAACAATGAAAGATGATATAAACTTATATATTAACCAAAGAAGATGTAGTATTATGAGAGCACATACGATTATCAACATATTTCAAGAAATTTACATTTTTGCAAATGTCGAATATGATAAGGGCTGGTGGTGGACAAATTGCAAACATGTAGAATCTGTCATTTTTTCTTGGATTATGCAACAATGATTTACTTTTTCCAAATTACCTTCTTAATTATCGATGAAGAAATATTATGAGCTTTAGACATGATCAATATTTCTTGAAAGTAATTTATGAAATATTCATCTTACATTTCAGTCACTTCTCAAACATAACACTACTAAGAGTAATAAGGTTTATGAACAAACATAAAGATGCTGAAAAAAGATTAACCAGTCTGAACATAAGAAAATTCAGTTGGCAATAGTTTTACTCTACGTGAATAAAGAATATGATTACTCAGTAAAGTACTGTTATATTCATGTTCTATTTTTTGTAATTTTGTTTTATATCACATTACATGCAGGCCAAAATCTTAACTTGTAGATTGAATTCTAGATTTATATCTATGGGAATAAAATGAAGGCAAAATCAGCTTGTCATAGAATCTGCAATATTAAGCACATGCAGATTCAAAGCAAAAATTCATGTGAATTAAAGGTTTTGGT
Source organism: Panulirus ornatus (assembly GCF_036320965.1). Classification (NCBI taxonomy): domain Eukaryota; kingdom Metazoa; phylum Arthropoda; class Malacostraca; order Decapoda; family Palinuridae; genus Panulirus; species Panulirus ornatus. Next base: position 19,609,894 of record NC_092231.1, on the reverse strand, counting down.
GCGAGAAGGAATTTTTGAATTCTTTGTAACATTTGAAAGTTGATGATTCTGAGAGATCATTCCGGTGCGATTACGTTGGAAAAAGAGAAAGTTATAAATAATTTCATCTTCATAGTATCTTCAGCCGGCACGTCTGGCCTTGACCCAAACTTGGATCATGCTGAGCTTCCAAGCCTCGTCGATCCTGCTGGGAGCTCTGGTGGCCAGACATAGTCCACAGAAAACACCTCCTCCCATCGCATGAACCCCTGATCCCCCCTTGCCCCAGCGTGGTCCTTCCCCTCCTCCACACCCTTCCTCCTGAAAGGGCCTCCATACCCACAATCTCGATCCCGTGCATGGCCATCCTCCTCCCCTCCGAGATCCCGTGCATGGCCATCCTCCTCCCCTCCGAGATCCCCTGCATGGCCATCCTCCTCCCCTCCGAGATCCCCTGCATGGCCATCCTCCTCCCCTCCGAGATCCCCTGCATGGCCATCCCCTTCCCAAAGACAAGACCCCCTGCATGACTCTCCGCTCCTCAGACACCCACCCTCTGCATGGTTATCTCTTCTCAACCCCTTATCCCCCTAAACGGCACTCCCCTATCCCTTACCCCCTGCACGTCCCTCTCCTCCCCTCCCAGCCTTCCTAGCCACTGTGGCTAAGGTGGTGGCCTACCTACCTGCACCCTGACCGTGCTGTGCCAGGCCGAACGTGACTCGCGCTCCACACAGTCACTCATTCCATTAAAAATAGATCAAACAAATTTTTTCCCCCTGGAAATGCTACAGAGGAAAAATTTGTATGGGGAAGGGAATCTTTTTTTTCTTTCTTTTGTCGTACCAACATATTTTCCTGGTATCCATGTTGCCATTGCTGACATCATTTGATTGTAGGCATATACGAAAGCCACGCCATTGCTCCATTATAGTAAACCCCATAGAAAGACCTTTTTTTCAGTATATAGGACATGTTAAGTGGTAGCGCAAACCATTTATTTAATTTCACTCGAACAAAAGGACACTACTGCCTTCAGAGTTCAGAGTTCAATAAACGTGCTAGATATTTTGCTCGCTACCAGTGACGAATATTCTCAAATGCCCTCATAGTCCATAACATGGCAGTGCTCTTATGATCAAAGGTCGCGGATTTAATTTTTCACGCTAAGCGACAGTCCAGACGCGTATGTATGTATTCATTCCATTTAACATGCTCTGCCCTAACTTAAGATGGGTGAGATTAGGAAAATTTAGCCACTGGCAAAATAGTTGAAAAACAAAACAATGCTGGATACTTGTCAGACCAGCAAGTCTTAGCTTGATCTAGTCCGTTATTCAGTGACAGGAACTTTGTACTTAGTACCAGTGCCTGGTGAATAAGAGCCATCTTACACAAGGCAAATCTAGAGCTTTTACGAGAAAAGAAGCACCCCAAAAAAATCCGTTACATTTTTCTTAAAGCTTTGGTGACGACACGTGAAACATTTTCCAGTTAACATTTTCTCGAACAAAAAGGCAGTCTTGTCTCCTGTCTGTAGACACACTGAAGAATCTGCCAGACGCACGATGACTAACCCAATAGAAAGTTGCAGATGATTATCCATATCAATGGCAGGATAGAAATTGATGGCTGCTAAAGTGATACATTTTCGGGGAAAGGTGTTCGTGTTGAGTAGGAGGACTGTGCCGGCAATATGGGAAGTATGAAGACGAGCGAGCAGACCGGGGTCCGGAAGGCACGAATCTGCTAGAAACAGTAAATGAAAGTCGATGGTCACGTAAGATATTAATTCGCTTTTGTGAGAAATTGATACTTGCTGAGATCAACTGAACTTATGGCTTTGATCCTTTCTTCATGGTACCACCGGATTCCAAGGATAGCTACAAGGCACGCTTCACTTCACCGAGTGTTTACGGTTAGAAATATCACAGGAATTCTGATCATGTATAGTGCACACATATAAACAACCTCTGAACTTCAATCCTAAATTACTGACACATTTGAATGATAATCTTCAATCTTATAAGATGTCTAGAATGGTTATGGTATGAGGGTATTTTTGTAATATGCTATTATGAAGCTAATTTCTTACATGCATTGAGTCATTTCTTACTTTGTCATTTTAGAAATATGGACTTCAAGATTATGAGTCACATTTCCGGCACATTTGAAATATTTGTTATGTTTACATGCACTGTTTCTTCAGAAAAACAGTATGATATCCAGTTAAGATATTCATATGATGTATGATATTAATTTCACTGAACTCGCATTTCTCTCCTAATATTTTGCCAACACTGGCAGATAGATTACTTTTTCCAGGACGATTTTGTCCCTCACATTATGCGGAATAGAAAAAGACACTTGACTGTAGTGTAACCCTCTTCGTTTGCAGCACGGGCTCAGAACTTGTTAAAACAAGCAGTCTCATTTCTTCAAGTATCGGTAATGCAATGGCCTCAACAAAGATCTGGCACGAAAGCTCCATAAGAGCTAACATAGACCTCTAAGACATTGTTAGGAAAAGTTCAAAGTTTTTTCAATATTTGTGGAAAAAGATACTAACAAGTTTAGGGATCCTTTCGGTAGCTAAGTGGGAGGCGGTGCGCACCAGTCCTTGTGAGACGTGAGGAGGTAAATGGCGCCATATGAAGGGGAGGCCTAGTCTCCAGCACAGTCATACTCCCACTTCTCAGTTTTTTGGGGGGACTCACCAGAAGTCCGTGGTAGAGTCACGAATGCTTCGACACTTCCGAACTGCTGCAGAGTTTCTATCAAGTCAATAGATAAGACACGAAAGTGGAGCTTACCTAACACTATAGTTCAGTTCACAGTTCTCAAGGAATGGAACGTATCCTGACGGCCTGTCAGAAGAGAAGAGGTATGAGGGGGTTCCTTTCCCCAGCGGGTATAATCATACGTGCACGCTTCGTTATCCTACGGCTTCTCCGTCGTCCTGTCCCTCTCTTTCTCTATCTCTCTACAGTTAGCTTTCCCTGAGGCTCGCACTCTCAATGATCTGTGCTGTCAGAGACCTGAGCCCCACTGATAAAAGTGATAATAGCTTGGAGGTTGGCAGGTGTAGTGTGCGACAATCGCTTAAGTGTGCATAGCCTTTGAACCGTGGTATTACGTGATAATGGCCTCACTCTAGTGTTGGTGAAAACAATTACATCAGACATGTGTGGCATCTCTTACACCGTGGAAATGAACGTGTATTGCCTATCATGTTTGTTAACTTTATTCGTCTATTATAAACAATTTCCAGAGACACTACTGTATTGTTGACGTTTTTATATGTTTTTAAAACAATGAATCTTATATGTAAACGAGCAACTGATCTTCCTGACGCATTTAGGTAAGTATCATGATCCGATTTCATGAGCGGACGTGTACCGAGTATTGCATAATTCTTTGACACATCTAAAATATCATGTTATGAACAAAATTGCTGTGCACAGTAGTGTGAAGTATGTGCAATTACCTATTTGAACTACACGGGGAAGGAAGCTTTTACATTCGTGGGGTCCCATCTCTTGAACATTCTCTTCTATAAAACCTAGATTTAGGAATGCTGTCTGCATCAAACATGTCCTCAGTCATAGCATTCCATTCTTCTACCGCTCTTATACTTCAGAAGAATTTTGTAACATCTTTTCAACAAGTTTCTTGTTCATTTTCATGTTATGTTCCTAGTTGCTTTACCTCTCTCTCTTTCGAAGAGCTGTTCACTATCCACGTCATCGATCTGTTTGAAAAACTTAAAGGTTGTGATTAGGTCACCATTTATTCTTCTCTCTTCCAAGGTTGACAAATTTAAAGCCTCAAGCCTTTGTCTGTAACTCAGCTCATTTAATTCTAGTACCACCTTTGTTGCTTTTTTTCTGGACGTTCTCTAATCAACTCTTTGTCCTTCTTTAGGCGTGGTGACCGACTTGAGAAGCATATTCCGTTTTTGGCCTTTAGTAGGGTGTGAAAAGATTGCTGAATATTTATCATCCATGAACTTGAATGCACTTCTAATAGTAATATTGCCAGGAAACAGTTGATATCCTTAACTATTCCCCTAGGGAAGGTTCTGATGACAGGCTTGGGAAGATGTCAGCTCCCAAGTCTTTCTCACACACAGAATTCTACAGGTATTTACCGGACGAATGATATTCATACTGAAGCCTTTTTTTCGCTGACTTATCCTCGTTACTTTATTCTTACTCGGGTTCAACTTCGTCAACCATGTATCAGACCAACTGAACCAATCATCGTCGCTTTTAAACTTCTAACATGACCTTTGCTATATCTGTAAACACATTCAAGTAGGAGTCGACACTTTCAGACAAGCCATTTACATAGATCAAGAAGAGGAATGGTCCCAGAACAGAACCATGAGGCACCTTCACTGGCGATCTCTGCCCATTTCAGAAATACTCTGACCATCGAAGGATTGCTATACCTCCTTAATGACCCATCTTCTTAAACAGCCTCCCGTGAGGTACATTTTCGAATGCTCTCTGGCAGTCCAGAAACAAACAATTCATCTTGCTTCCCCTTCATTTACAACAGAGATAACCCTCTCGGGAAAATCTAAGAAGTTCGTTACACATGATCTTTGCAGGAGCTGTGTTGGCTCTCTCTTAGATCATTTCTCCTCTGCAGGAAGTAATCCATTCGCCTCTAGCTCTGGTTATCTTTTCCAGTATCTTACCATACGCGTCAAGGAGACTGATGTGTGGTTCAGCGCCTCTTCTCGGTCTGATAGATAGATATGAGGTTTACCGTTTTACACTACCTTGGCACTTCATCTTTTTACTGCGACATCTTGAACATTATCTTAGTGTGCATATGTATCTGCAGACACTTTCAGCATCCATGGTGGAATTCTATCAAGGCCATGAACCATGCGTGGACCAAGTCCCTTCAGTATTCTGTTAATGTTGATTCTAGAATGTTCAATGCTTTCGAAGACCTCTTTCCCATTCCATTTCATGAGTTTTGGGGTTGCAGTGTCTTCCACTGTGAAAAGTCTATCGAACTTGTCATTTAGTTCCTCACATATTCTAACATCATCCTCAACAACTCTTCCCTCTAAATCCCTTAACTTTATCAGCTTCGCTTTAACTGATACTTTCCTCATGATGAATGTAAGAAAGTTTTAGATTTTTCCCTGCCGTGTCCATGGCATTCTTTTCATAATTTGTTCGTTCCTCATTTCCCATCCAACTGTACTCGTTCCTTGCTCACTTGTATCTTACAGATGCTGGTTGGTTGTATGCCGTTTGCATCTTCTCCATAGCACATCTCGAAGCTCCACCACTTTTAGACATTTCTTATTCAACCATTCCTCCCTCTTTCTTACTCTGCATTGTAGGCTAGATGTACCCATGATCGTCTTCCCTCATCGTAGATTCCACAGAACCCTTCACTACAATGCCCTGGCTTCAGGCTACTGACTTTTATTTCCCAACCTATTTTACCAGAGAAACTGTCGAGTTTCGTGTAGCTTTCGCGGGTACAATTCCTGTTGAAGTCTTGTCTTATATCTACCATTTTAACTTCCTTTTTCATCAAATGGTAAAACTTGTGAATTCATTGATCGCCTTTTCTGATTGGTGGATCACATATGATATTCTCAATATCAATACTTGTATCTGGGAAAATACGATCTAGTAATGTTGGTGTAACAATCCATGTGGCCCAAGTCAGTTGATTTACAGAAAAGTTTAGGAAATTTTCTGCAAACACTCGAAGAGAACTTGCGTCTCCATGACCCTGTCACCATGAGAATCCAAATTAGCCCAGTATGTCTTTATATCGTATTTGGAATATGCTTGTTCTACTACTTCATGTACCTCTCTGATTATTCCTTCACTTATCATTATACATATTCTGGATATGTGATCCACCTCTTTGAGTATTCCTTCATTTATCATTATATATACATATTCTGGATATGTGATCCACCTCTCTGATTATTCCTTCACTTATCATTATATATACATATTCTGCATCGTTATAATCACTGGCAGAATCATGTTCTGTTATTATCACTCTGCACATCTTTTTGACAGTTACCTGTCCCATTATGTTTTTTGTGGATGAGCCATTTTCCACAATTTCCTGAAGGAGCGATCTGCCTCTCCCTTTATCTTTTTCCATCCTCTATACCATATACCTCTCAGGGCAGAACAGACAAGATCTGATCTCTTTAGTAAGCTTTTACCACAGCCCCAAGAATATCGGACACGTTTTCCCTAATACGGTCCTTAAATTCTAGCACTTCACCAATTACCAGCGATCCACCAGCATCTGTTCACATTACTTTCAGTGTGAGACTACCCACCATCATCTGACATTCCTGATCCCTCTCTGATACTGGTGAGGATGCTACATCCTCTTGCCTGATTTGGTGCCTCACGGTTTTCTGATTTCAGACTCAATGATTCGCTTTCCTCCCTCACTTCACTCGGTCTATCACGTTTGTTGTATACACAACTAAAGTTCTCTTTGTCCTGAAGTATGTTGGCCTGCCTCTCTTCTCTGGCTACATATTTTCTGAATATCTTAGACCGATTCATTTTTTTTTTCATTTTGGCTGTATATTTCAACACCTTGATTTCCTTTCCCGATTCCTCTCTCTCTCTCTCTCTCTCTCTCTCTCTCTCTCTCTCTCTCTCTCTCTCTCTCTCTCTCTCTCTCTCTCTCTCTCTTCAATATACCTAAGTTTATGACACTCACATTTGCACTTCTTCCTCAACAGTGTCTCCCACTCTTCGTGATCTGTTTTCATCATATGTTTGGTGCAGATTCAGTTCACATTATCAAAAAAAGGGCGAAAACATTTTTTTTTTTTTTCCGCTGGGCATATGTGGCCGTCCACCTCTCCAGACTTAATGTATGCACACATATTCACGCACACTGCAGTATTTTGATTTCCTCGCCACCAGCTGATGCTCATTTGACTATAGAAAATGTATGTTCCCCATTTTCTTTTTTTTGTCAGTGGTGAATGTATACCTACTCGTCTTTTCGTAGTTTAATGACGGTTCATTTCACAACCTTAGGCTTTCTTTCGTTCCATTCAGAACGTGAATACTATTCCATTGCATGCAAGATGGAATTCTTAATGACGTACATTTTTCTTTTCTTTTTTTCTTTGTAACCAGAAAATCCACGTTCTGTATCTAGTTTACCTGCTCGAATGTTACTGTAATACAGTTTGCATTTATCTTTTTTTAAGTCTCACAACATTATTTACCGTTTTCCCCTGCTTTCGAGCCTCTGTCATATACCACATGCTACAGAGATGCTATGCAGATGTGAATGGCATTACAGCCATTGCAGTACTGAACCATATGATAACATGAAACTTTAAATTGAATGATATTAAGTTTAGGCTACGAAGATTACTAATATTCCGACACGGGAAATCGAAGATTGAGTATCATTTTTGCGTGATGGAAACTTGTAATTTACTTTAGCTAGTGAAATGATTCGATATATTTCTTTGATAATAATGTTGCCAAACGAATATCAAGGACTATATGAAAATTTAAAAAAAAATCTTACCCTAAAATAAACAGGAAATGCATTCAAAATCAGTGCGTCAGTGGCATAATGGAGTTTGAATCATTCATACCCAGGTATCTGTTTGTATCCGGCTGATATGAAATTTAATATCACTCACAAAAAAGTATTACGCCACAAATTCTTTTCACCAAAGTACAAAAAAAAATCCTTTTATTTTTTTTGTAGGATACGCCGAGTGTTAGACGCCATTACACTGTTGATTTATCCTCGTTACATAAGAAAAAGAAACAGATGGTCACAAAACACCGCCGATATCCTTGGATCGCATACCCCCACGACACACAGGAGCAGAGGGAGCTACGCCTGTCAACACAGAGCACAAATACGTTACTCAAAAATCCGAAAAGAACTTTACAAATCACTTTCGTTGGAGCTGAATATTGCAAGGTATCATCCCTGACATCGATGATCATATTGACCTTTAACTTCACCATGTACAGATGATGTTATATCGGTTTTACTAGTACGAGATGTAAACACGGCTACAGATCCACCAACTGTAGGTCCATATACATAGTCACATTATAAGAATACAAGAGTAAATGAGATTTAGCGATGGAAATAGGACATATATTGAAAATATGCTGATGCTTCTGTACTATAGGCGTATTAAGGGGTCCTATAAAGCAACCATGGACAGTTCTTCATCGTTAAATGTGGATCTCACAGGAGTTCACTGGAATAACTCTATACGACCAACTCTACTCAAAGGCCAAGGAACATGAGTGGAAGCAGTTGGAGGTATGTGGCAAGGTCGCTACTTGTCTTGGAGGCTTCCATAGTGCCAGAAACTTCAGGATGGTAACAGTACATAAAACCTGGCCTTCTAGAAAATGTGGATAGAAATGCCAGTCTGTAAGGGCGAACAGTTCTAGTAATAATACGTAAGGCCGAATCGTACAACCGAACAACACGCTCACAAACCTATACTTGAAGCTCTGTGGGTAATCATATGGTCTCGATTCAGTAGAAGGGCTAATGAGCAGGATTCTGGGGATTCAGACCTCCAAGGATTTCCAATACAACGGACGCAATTATCGAATGATAAAAAGAAGCGAGATAGTGTACCTAAAGTACTCCACCACCTGGAAGATTAAGGAGGAAATACGTTTCTGCTCCAGTTCCTGGAACAGCATGAAGACACATTGCCACCAAGTCCCTATCGGAGAAATAACATGGAAACTGTTCTCTTTCATCTAAAGTTCATTCACGTGTAACACACGAGTGATTTTCATATATCTGCTTTCCTTATCATGTTATCATCGTTCGTCCATTATGATTACACTAACAGTGTGATATGATGATGAAGCGTATGCTGCATATGTAAGTCAAGCAGACATCTCCCATCCAGATATGTCCCGGCAGTTCATGAATGGAGACGTTCTTATCAGAGATACAAACGCTTAGATGAACATTGCCCTGGCATCAGAACATGTTCAAGAAATGAGGGAAAATTTCCACGTGCTCTAATAGGTATCATACGATCAGATACCGCAGACGATCTGGTACTATGACGCCCATCAGGTTTGGTGAAGCCATGAAAGGTGAAGGATTAGCATCTTCTTCCATCACGGTCGTTATTACTGCAAGAATCATACCGGAGCGAAATGCTCGAAAGCTGGCGGAGGAATTCTAAGCGATTTTCGGTATCTGAAATAAAATCTTAAGATGGTGACGTGCATTGCTACTAGGAGAGTGGCTCCTAAAGGCAAACACATGAAGACAAGATCATGGTTTTCATACTCGATTATTTATAACGGAAGTTGGGCTCCACTTGGAGATAAAACAATCACACGAAGCATTTTCGTCAAAACATTGTTCACTGTCGAAAGAAAATGAAAGACCTGATATACAGAAAGAAAATAAAAAAACGAAAAAAAAAAAACAAAGTTGATAAGGGTGTTCTTTTAACGATTTCTGTAGCAAAAGATGGCTGGCGCTAGTCTGATCGAGAAAAACTTCTGTGCTATGGCTCGTCACCAGTCCCACTCTCCATCGCAGGTACGAATGGAAATCTGATTTGCACAAGCATGGTAGCACGTGGAGGAACATGTCAGAGCCTGGAGACACTTCTTGGCGCAGTCCTTAGAAATTTGTATCAAAACTGACGGGTCAAAAATGGAAAAGAAGATTGGTAAGCAAAGACAATCATCCCGAAGAGCGTTTGGAGATCTTCCCAAACCATTCAGCATGGTAGCATATATCCATATTCAAATTGGGTGCAAAAGAATAGATATTAGGTTTCATAGATACAGGAAGGTCAAGCAAATGTGAAACAAGAGAGAAACGAGCAAGGTCAAGCGCGCCAATACGCCAGAAGACTGACAGCAGAAACACCCTTCTACCGAGAACCTGCGAGCGATTAACACGCGGCTGAAAATAAAACTTACCGAACTGAATTCCTGAGTGAACAGCTCTTGATCGAAGCAAACTCTGCCCAACAGTGAATTGTTCATGGCTGGAGAACCTGTCGATGAAACTACTGTGTACTCGTCTCATGGACTGGGTACACAATTTCTCGGATCAACCCATAAAGTGGCCAATACATGTTTCACACGACATGCCACCGTAACCCTCGTCAAGTGACGTTTGACCTTCCCTTCATCACGTGGAGCGATGCAAATTTGCTGGGAACTGTTGGTTCGCGGCGACACAACTAAGGTCAGGAGATATAGATCAAGACAGGCTTTGCAGTAGACCAGCGACCGTTTTTGATGCAGTCCATAAGATAACGTTAACTCCAACTCTTCGGGGGAAACATCCCAGCATATCACACACCAACTGGATGCCACACTGTCAGTCAACTTAGTGGTGGAAAAGAATATGGAAGACGTTCCAGCGGCGTGTCGTTCTATTAGATGGACGTGGGTGTCTCTACCATCGAGGGACGAGAGGAGTTCAGCCATACGGTATAGTCACCAGGTGCCCCTGATATAGCTTATCAGTAATGCGCGTCACAGGTTATTTCAGGGAGATGGCAAAGCTCAGGGAAAGCTTCTACCAACTTAATGCTGTGTAAGAGCATATTATACGTGGCCTCTACCACAGCAAGGTTTGGTATGTAGCGCATAACCCTCCTATTTGCCCTGACTCACTCATCGACAACGGTTGTTACTGTATAAGGACCCAACCACAGGGATTCACAGATACTGTGCATTATAAATGTCAAAATCAAGCGAGTGTATGTTGCAGCCACAGATCCAACCAATGGAAAAGTCCGCGAGTGCATGGCTATGAAGTATGTACAGCTGGGATCTGGTAAATTCAAATCTATCCGAGGGATAAAGAATAAGACTTATTATAGGTACGCATCCATCAGTTGTGTGTCCTATATCCAGTGTGTCCTATTGATTGTATTCCTGCATTTATTGTCCTTACTTAGAAGTATAAAACACGTGATGATTTAAACCATTTCCTTTTTGGTCATGACACTAAATTAGAATTCTGATACCTAGTGATATACTTGACATATTTTGTCATATGTCGAGAATGTCGAGTCAGCTTAAGTGAGCTAAGTAATTTCAGAGGATACACATACCTGATTCACCTTATTGAAGTGGGAATGGGGTAATGATGATAGATAAATATATAGATGAATAGACAAATAGATATATAGACAGATAGATATATAGACAGACAGATAGATAGATGAATAGATATGTATATATACAAACAGACTGATAATAGACAGATAGAGAGAAAGACAGACAAATGATAGATAGATAGATAAAAGATAGATAGATAGATAGACAAGTACATAAACAAACAGAGAGATGGATGGGTTATCGGAGGCGTGACCTATCCGAACAGGACGCCACACAACACATGTAGCGCCACACAGCAATAATATATTTTTACCGAATATTATTTACATAATTAATTCTGATTATTCGTTGCATTTCTGTTCAGTAACTAGGTTCATAAATATGTGGGTAGTAGGTTTGTACACAGCATTATTCATCTCTCCCAACGCCCCAGACATCATCTTCTGTCACGAAGCTCACTACTCAATACAGTACCATAATATAGCGTACTATCCAGGCTGACTGTGAGAGTTACAGGTCATAAATGGAGTCAGGTCTTTCCAGATTTCTCTCTTAGTCTCTAAGGGTGACGGAGGATAAACACTGGGAAGGTAGGATGCAACGCTAACACGACCGCAGGTAGTCACTGAGATATACGAATACCGAGGTCTAATGGACAGACGTAAATGATGCTCCTAAATGGAATTCTATTATTTAGCTTTAATGGTATTTAGAGATATGTAGCGGTGAACTATAGAGGATGAGGAAAGAGATGGAGGAGCTAGAAAAAAAAAGAATACCTGAGGGACGATTGATGGAACATAAGCAGAATAAGACAAAGACAGAACAAAGGAACATAAAGAACAAATGTGGGAGACAAGTGGTGACGGGAAGATATGACGAGAGAGAGAGAGGATCAAAGGGGGGTAGGAGGTCAGGATAGGCAAGGAGAGTCTAAGGGAAGATAGAGTGGGGAGGCGCTGAGTAAGTAAGTACAACATAAGGAGATCACAACTAGTGGATAGCAGAATCAAGGGAAAAGAAGAAGTAATGCAGGAATAATCTGCTGTATTTAGTTAGTGTTCAGTATTATGAACAATTACCTTTCTGACGACCATCTTGTTTATCAGTGAGACCTGAGTTACTTGCATGATATGTATATCACCAATTAACAGACAACATCAACAAACACTAAGCATACATGCAACAGAGGTAATATCATTTTCCAAGAATATTCAATCATCATTAATTTCAGAACTGAATGCGCACACACACACACACACACACACACACACACACACACACACACACACACCTGCCAGAACAAGTGAAACCGTACATGACCGTGTTTGTGGATTAAGCCAAGGTAATGAAGGAAGTAAAAAGTAGTGAGGAGGATCGAATCAGCTTACAAGGAGACCCAGATAAATTTCAGCGTTGGTCTGATATTTGGCTGATGAAATTCAACCCGAGTAAATGTAAGGTAATGAGAATAGGACACAGTGAGAGATGGTCTCATGAGAATAGGACACAGTGAGAGATGGTCTCGAGAATAGGACACAATGAGAGATGGTCTCATGAGAGTAGGACACAGTGAGAGATGGTCTCATGAGAGTAGGACACAGTGAGAGATGGTCTCGAGAATAGGACACAATGAGAGATGGTCTCATGAGAATAGGACACAGTGAGAGATGGTCTCGAGAATAGGACACAATGAGAGATGGTCTCATGAGAATAGGACACAGTGAGAGATGGTCTCAGGAGAGTAGGACACAATGAGAGATGGTCTCATGAGAGTAGGACACAGTACGAGATGGTCTCGAGAATAGGACACAATGAGAGATGGTCTCATGAGAGTAGGACACAGTGAGAGATGGTCTCGAGAATAGGACACAATGAGAGATGGTCTCATGAGAATAGGACACAGTGAGAGATGGTCTCATGAGAGTAAGACACAGTGAGAGATGGTCTCGAGAATAGGACACAATGAGAGATGGTCTCATGAGAATAGGACACAGTGAGAGATGGTCTCATGAGAATAGGACACAGTGAGAGATGGTCTCGAGAATAGGACACAGTGAGAGATGGTCTCATGAGAATAGAACACAGTGAGAGACGGTCTCATGAGAATATGACATAGTAAGAGGCGGTCTCATCTTATCTTTTCATCTAACAGGAAATAAGCTGCAGGACTCTGTTTGTGAGAAAGACACGGGAGTTGCTTTCGTCCCCAACCTGTTACCAGAGTCCCACACATCAAAGTTGAGAGGAAAACAGTTTAGTATTTTCCTAACGGAATCTCTCTAACTTCATCCTTTTTCTGTTTAATACTTTTATGTCTACATGCGTATAGAATGATACTGAGGCCTATATCCAACTGTATGTTACTCCTGGTCTCTTTGCCTGTGATTATGAATGTATTTGTTCATAAGATGTTCCTGGGCATGTGTGTGTGTGTGTGTGTGTGTGTGTGTGTGTGTGTGTGTGTGTGTGTGTTTGTGTGTGTGTGTGTGCGTGTGTATTTCTTTAAGTTTGTCCATGTTCAGCTGAGTGTACTGCATTAACCATAACAGATACCTACAATCTAACCTTTACTTCATAAAGATTTCTATGTATCTCTGGACCCGGTTGAAATGAGACTTTGCATCGACGTACAACACATAATTTCAACAACGACTTTAATTTCGCATCTGCTGGCTCGTTGCGAATAATGACAAGATATTGGCTCCTAATGTCTCTTTTTTGAGAGCTGGTACGGAGGAGAAAATCTCATCTTAAAACTGTATATTCAGAATTTGCATATAAGACGTCACTTAGTATGTCAAGGGAGGTGTTTTTTTTTTTCTCTCTCATATCCACGAAGAACTTGGCTATCATTATGAAGACGCCAGCACAATGATCTCACAAGTCGGACCAAGATGGTAAGACATGGATGGGTCGGGGGGTAAAAAAAAATCTAGGCATTATAGGTGATGTCCAAGGTATTAGATGACACGACATCTGGCGTCTGATTGATGCTGAAAAAGAAGGGAATTGGTCTCATTACGATCATTCTTCGCATGAGAGGAACTCCACCAATCCCTGTGTCTATGATGCAATACCCAGCACAAACGAGTTGTCGTGGTAAGAGATGAGGTATTCAAAAAGATTAAGGAAGGCATTTTTGAAGCAAAGAAAGAATATCAGAATCCGAGACAGAAATTGAACCAAGTGGTTTCACAAGAATGATATCGAAGTTTACATGTCGAAGTCACATTAAAGTTACAACAGGTACATCCCTCACTCTTGAACAAAGTCATTCGAAATATTTCCGGACAAGTGAGCCACTGAGAGATGTATGACCATGTAAGAGCAATCATTAGCTGTATGATTTTCCCACGGAGGCAAAAATGAGTTTCAAGACAGCGTTTACCCACAGATGAAGAGTGAGAGTGAGAGAGAGAGAGAGAGAGAGAGAGAGAGAGAGAGAGAGAGAGAGAGAGAGAGAGAGAGAGAGAGAGAGAGAGAGTCACACCTCATAAAACAGGCAGAACCGTTGACGGATCCATCCATGATCGTCACCTCTGTCTGAGCGCAGCTTTCTCACTGCCACCAGAATCAGCACGAGGCCTGGAGATCCGTAGCATCAGCTAATGAAGTTTAAGTGTGACAAGAAGAACAAAAAACAAAAGAAAAGAAAGACGAAGGAAAGAGCTTATGAATATGGCTCTTGTTTTCCACCGGGCGGTACCCAAAGGCTATTACAACACGCCTCTCATTCACGTCTCTCAGTTGCGCACCGCTCCGCTACAGGTCGTACCGTGATTCATGTGTATACAAAAGAATTTTCATTTTCCCCGTTACGGGGGACAAAAGTTTTAGCCGGGAGAAGCCTTTGCGCAGTTAATCATGCACGGAAATATAACTATCAGTGTTGTGTCATTCCAATCTGCATGTCATATTCTGTAAAAAGAAGTAAAAAAGTATATATATATATATATATATATATATATATATATATATATATATATATATATATATATATATATATATATATATATACATATACTTTTTTTCTATTTTTCGCACCCTGCAATATTTGCTTTGTTAGCCTCACAATCACCAGTTTATAATACATATATATATATATATATTTTTTTTTTTTTTCATGCTATTCGCCATTTCCCGCGATAGCGAGGTAGCGTTAAGAACAGAGGACTGGGCCTTTGAGGGAATATCCTCACCTGGCCCTCTTCTCTGTTCCTTCTTTTGGAAAAAAAAAAAAAAAAAACGAGAGGGGAGGATTTCCAGCCCCCCCGCTCCCTTCCCTTTTAGTCGCCTTCTACGACACACAGGGAATACGTGGGAAGTATTCTTTCTCCCCTATCCCCAGGGATATATATATATATATATATATATATATATATATATATATATATATATATATATATATATATATATATATATATATATATATATGTATGTATGTATGTATGTATGTATGTGCAAGCCATCACTGCTTCCCTAGATATATCCCATTCCTCCCCCACTCCCCTTACTTCCTTTGCTCTCACCTTTTTCCATTCATTCTTTTCCTAGTGCTACCTCGCGCACGCGGGGGTGGGGGGTGGGGGGGGTGCCATTTCATGTGTGGCGGGGTGGCGACGGGAATGGACGACGGCAGTTTGAATATGTACATGTCTGTGTGTGTATATGTATGGATACGTTGAAATGTATAGGTATGTATATGTGCGTATGTGAGCATGTATGTATATACATGTGTATTGTGGGTGGGTAGGTTGGGCCATTCTTTCGTCTGTTTCTTTGCGCTACCTCGCTAACACGGGAGACAGCGACAAAGTATGATAAAGAAAAAAAAAAAATATATGTATATATATATATATATATATATATATATATATATATATATATATATATATATATATATATATATATATATATACTCCCATACATGCAAATGGGCAAAGAATAAGTCACGTATCCAAGCAAACTCGTGCCTGTTGGGTACAGTTGGGGAAAACATGCAGTTCCCACCAGAAAACACACATATGTTTTTAGCCTTTTTTTTTTTTTCAAAGTCATGACGGTACAAGGCTGCATTTCTCCACTAAATATCCAGAACAAAACTTTGCATACTGCAGGGCTGAAAACCTACACGAGAATATGAAACTGAAAAAAAGGTTCTAAAATGGTTTCTACAGATCACTAGAGTGCATACGGCCTTTCGCCCTCGGTTTTTGGTGCTGGCTCGCCGACGTGAGGCACGGGGATCAGGTATAAAAGAAAGCTAAATCTTTTGTTCCACATTTCAGTATAGAGTGAGATATACTAAAGACGATGATGAGCTAGACAAAAACCTGCCAATGACATAACGCTCGTTATTCGAGAGAGAAAATATGCAAAGGATAAACAAATGAAAAAGCTTAGCGAGTGACTTCGCAATTGAGTGTTGAGTCAAAGCAAATAAGAAAACAAAAATAATTGATTTGAGGCGAATACCATGGATATGAAGTCAAAGCTTGGACTAAGTCTACAACAGACGAACTCCCTCCAACTTGTTTTACATGAGTGAGATGGTGAGAAAAAGTCTTTCAATATCAATATTAGGAAATGGCTAGGTAAGCGGATTTTGTGTACCTTACATAAACCCATTAAGCTCCATTTGGCGCACTGTAGGAAAAACTTGGGATTTTATTACGTCAGAGACAAAGAGGAAAAGCGACTTAGTTGATACGCGCATGCCAGACTGCTCGAATCTGGGTCGGGAACCTAGTAGCAAATGTTATATAGCTGTATATCCAGTACTGACACATCCTGTTGAGTGGGAAAGGAATTAGAAATGAGAGAATAGATAAAAGATATTGAATCTTAACCATCTTGCACAGCTGTGTTGAATATGAATGGGTGATATCTGTCAGAATACAAGACGTGATGTGAAAATTTCAAACAAAACGAAACAGCTGAATAATTAATTCTTCAAAGAAATATATCATGCTAAATTCAAAGAATTAGAATATAAATCACCCATCATCTCCTTGAAAACAACTAAGTCAAGCAACACGAAAACATCTCAGTCAATGTTAGTTCCGTAAAAACTTAGTAATACTCCACCAGTTGATGCGCTGGTATAATGTATCGGAAGTCTTCAGACACTCAAGCGAATGGTGTAGTCATCTTCAGTCATATAGAACCTGGAAGACATGATGAAATCGTTGGACGAGTCACACAGCCTAAGTCACTTTCGTTAATACATTTCTCTGGATCTTTACTAAGATATCACAGTCGACGTGATAGATTTAAATCAATGTAGGATGATATCCTGTTGAAAATCCTTCATAAACTGGCTTCTATGTTCTTATGACTTCATACCATCGAGCAAATTGGAAAGGAAGCCAGAATTTACGATCGCTGAGTGAGTGAAATTTAACAAAACAATATTCATATACTGGCTACCTTTATAAGGGGTATCTTCCTAAATTCTAAAATTATTACCAAATTGGAAACTTTAGTCGCTCAGCATCGAACTTAATACAATATCGACACAAATGATGAGGAATTCTTAGTCAGTTTCTACAAAGATGAAATACAAACTTACAACAGTGACTGATGTGTGGAAACAAAGTTTCAAAAAGTTACAGCAAAACGTTTTGTGCTGCTAAAAAAAAAAAAAAAATCCTCTTACAAATATGAACCTTATTAATCCAGGTGGCAACCCTGAATTATGATCCCTAGTAGTGTTCAAAAAGGGGTGATGCAAAGGTAAGGCAGACCCTGAGACTTGAGAGTTTAATGCTTTGCATCTGACGTTCACATTTTCATTTCACGTTCACATTTTGCATTTGATATTTGCGTTTGCATTTACATTTTGATTTCTGTTTCCAATTTTTCCTTAGAAATAAAATCATGACCTTTGAGAAAGGCACATGAAAAAACAAATTGAATGTTTTTTAATAGTGATAAAACAATGAATATGCTTCAAAAGTTTGTGATTTGTATGAAGAAATGCCTAGAGAGATTGACTGTAAAATCCCAAAAGGTGTGAGTAAATGAAGCAAGGGTAGTGGGTCACGAGTGGGAGGTATTTGGAGAAACAGTGTTGGCATGTACGAGAGATGTGTGTGTGTGTGGAATGCGAAAGGTGGGATGTGGCATGATTAGAAAGGGTAATGAATGGTGGGATGAAGAAGTAAACTTGCTTGTGAAAGAGAAAATGAAGCCATTTGGGCGGTACTTACAAGAAAGGAGAGCAAATGACTGGGGGATGCATAAGAGAAACGGCAGGAGGACAAGAGGAAGTTGCAGTGGTTCACAAAGAGGGCAGTATTAGGGGAAGCGAGTATCAGTAGTACTCAGGTCCTGGATATACAGGAGAGCGTAAGTCGTGCACGAGATGGAGTGAATTAGATTGATGTAGTATACAGGGGGCGACGTGCTGTAATTGGAGAGAACCAGGGCATATGAAGCGGTCGGAGGTTCCCGCGGGAAAACGTGTGTGGCCTGGTAGTGGATAACTGCCTATTGGTCCAAGTTCAATACAAAACACAGACAGAGAAAGAATGTGAGTATATGAGGCCATATCTTCGTCTATTCCTTGCCCTACCTCCACAACGTGGAAAACACGTTAAGAAAAAAAAAAAAGTGCTGACAACCAGGCTTGCGTGTTGCACGAGAAACACGGACATCAGACCTGACCCTGTAAACATTATTAGCTTCCAGTCTTGGGTTCGTGGTCAGCACCACCACCAGCCACTCTATAATACATTCATGGTCGCCTCTAGGTAGAACAGTGCCACATCACCCATATACCGTCATCAGTAACCTGTAAATGAGGAACCCATACTTCAGCTACTTACAGAGAAAGGTTTACTCTGGACTGTCTTACTGGTAATGAGAATGAAACCCAATAATTACATTATTCAAAAACGCATATCATTTCCATTATAATCATTTACTCAACCAGACATGTTTATCAAGTATTTTCTTCTTGTGGAGTAAACCTTCATTTTATTTACTGTCATATACTGAACAATATCCTCAGAACAGGCTTGGGTGCTGGAAACGACGCAAGAAACTTCAAGTTGCCTTTGCATACCCAAGATCAAACCAACCCTACTCACCATGAATGCGTGACGTCTGAAGCAGTAAATAATCTAAAACTTTCCAGCTATACATTCTTGCTCTTTGACATAGTAAACGAGTATATCCAAAAGGAATCAACCATCAAAATCCTGTTAAATACAAAACGATGACCCAAGTGGCAAACTATTGTTGTGCTTTCACTAGTGCCAACCCTGATCATCCACTGCTACCAACCCCTCGCAACTGAACATCCACTGTTACCAGTCCTTTCCTATTCGTTCACCTAACAAAGCATATATTTATTGTAAAGCTGAGCATATATATATATTTTGCGTGTGTGGACGTGTGTATGTACATGTGTATGGGGGGGGTTGGGCCATTTCTTTCGTCTGTTTCCTTGCGCTACCTCGCAAACGCGGGAGACAGCGACAAAGTATAAAAAAAAAAAAAAAAAAAAAAAATATATATATATATATATATATATATATATATATATATATATATATATATATATATATATATATATATATATATATATATATATAAAGGCATATCAGAGGCTTCCAGGGAAGCAGACATGAACAAGAACAGGTGAAGATGTATAAGCCTGTCACAGAGAGACAACAAATGGCCTTTTAACCAGTCACATCAAAGCAACATAACACCCAGCAACACAACACAGCACGTCCTCCAACCCCTCTCTCACATCTACCCACGCTATGCTCATATTGTACTGTCTGAGAGTATTCTTCCAAGTCACTGTATAAAATAATTCTAGCAAAATCAACCATTCTAATCACAATACGGTATAAAGAAGAATTAGCTAATTTCTACCTAAGCCGGTCAGTGAATTTACATAAAAAAAAAGTTTGATGAATATTTTCTTCAAATGTATTTTAAGATAACCTTAAAATGTATCCGATCTATTCTTTTTTATGCATGGTACCCACTGGAGGGAGTCCAGAGCCCCAGGTCTTCGTCGCGTTCGCTTTAACCTCCTCTGGCACTAGGACAGACCTTGGCCGAGCGCAGAACCACTGACTAACGCGTTCCTCTCCGTCCTTCACTGTGGTGCGCTCACAGACTTACGCCAATGGCTGAACTATCAGTTGTTCGACCTTACAGAAATACGCATTATTAGCACCACAATACTGTTAGAATTATCTCCCAATGTACCTGCTCTCGTGTGTACCAACTCATGCAATTTATCACACACCAGTTGTACTGTACCGTATGTGTCCTGCCACTTGCGAGTTACTGAAAAAAAATTTAGTTCTTTGACCTTGTGGTGTGGGGCTAGGTGACAACAGGTCATAACCAGAAGTCTGACCATCGCAACTAGATCTAGTGGGTCGTTATCTGCAAAGCCTTGACACCAGATATCTCGGTAACTTCAACAGCCACATTCAGATATAGTACTGCTCACTCTTCTTATTATCAAAATAGATGTGTTAGGTTTATCTAGTCATTATATTTTTCTATATTTTCTATGGATCGGCACGGGAAAGATATGCTTGAATCAAAGACCATCTCTGGTGAGAGGAGAAATGAAAGAAGGAAACGAGAACGTTGATAATATTCAGAGCAACACAGAAATGTTACAGGAAGAGAAGACGAGAGAGAGAGAGAGAGAGAGAGAGAGAGAGAGAGAGAGAGAGAGAGAGAGAGAGAGAGAGAGAGAGAGAGAGAGAGAGAGAAGACAATAAATACCACACCTTAAGTGTACAGAGAAGGAAGGCGTTTTCACATACCCTCGGAGTATCTGAGGACCTGGAGATGTTCGGGTGACAAAAATGTACCAGTGATACAATTTGTTCCCAAAGTCCATCAGGTATATATATATATATATATATATATATATATATATATATATATATATATATATATATATATATATATAAATGCTTTATCGAGTTTTACGAAAATGTAAAGTAAATTGATGTTTTACCAAGAGAACTTACTTAAAGAATATAGATGTATGGTGGGGACGTTGGCGGTGCGTTTTGGGAAGAATACTCACGAGAGATTATTCTGAAAGGTAGGGTTAGCGTGTGGCGCTCACAGCAGGACTGTATAGAGTTAAAGAGGAAAGAGCTGTGCGAGCTTGGTGTTGTCAAGTGAGTTCTCTGTATGTTGTCAAGTGTTCAGTATGTTGTCAAGTGCTCTGTATGCGTGCGGACTGAAAGCCAACTCCTCACGTGTGGGTGAGGCAAAATGAAAGGACTTCTACTTGGGCCGAGAGAGAGAGAGAGAGAGAGAGAGAGAGAGAGAGAGAGAGAGAGAGAGAGAGAGAGAGAGAGAGAGAGAGAGAGAGAGAATGATATGTATAATGATTCAAGCGCTTGCACAAACACACATGTGCCTTCATCTTACATTTATCCTCCTGCGCAAACACACTTGCCAAGGTCAAATTCTGTCATTCAAGGGACGGTGAAATAGAAGCTCATGATGTGCTGACAAGTGCCAGTGTAGAATATTAATTACTTGAGTCAGTGATTCCTTTTGTTCTTGCTGAATGAAACGAAGTCCAGTCATACATTGTTTTAGACCAGACTTTTATGTCTTTTATCTACCCAGAGTTTCTTTATTGAGTTGTAATAAGACTAGCCTTTCGACGTAAGTAAAGTGATACCAGATTTTGGCCTCTAGCCTCGAGTAAATATAATTGAATATAATCCTACTCATGATACGTATGTTAGTCTTCTGAGGTGAAAAGAAGAATCACTCCTAACCTTACTCATCTGAATATCATAATTCTTTCTTTGAATACAAGTGTCTCACATCATTAGATATTTGTGTGCTTGATGCCCGACGCTACACGGAGCATAGCACCACCATCACAGTTTTCCTGCACGGTGAACTGAAGAGAGCGGAACGTAGGACAGCAGAGGGTGAGGAGGCTGGGATATCGGGCAAGGTGGAGCGAGGTGGAAGGGACAATGGACAGGGTGCGGTGAGGAGTACAGGGACTTGACTCTCCTCTTTTACTTTGTACCTTGAAAGGTTTAAACTTTTGATCTCAGGCGTTTCTGTTACAGCGGCGACGAAAGCCTCATACAGATGTAGAATACGTGATATTAAGAGAGTTCGATCAGTAGACTCCATATGAGAACTTCCTCGTCTTATCGCATCACTGTTACAGAACACATAGAAAATGTTCAACTATGTATAAGAGTGACACATAGAATGATAGGATTTTCCCTGAACAGTAAATGTACTGAAGAAAGGTTTGTATTGTTGTTGAGAACGTGTGATAAAAATGTCTTAACTACGCACAAGAGGAATGTCTTCAGAGAGGCAGGAGATCTCAAAGCTGTCAGTCTTGATATTTCATATAAACCCATTTCACTGAGGAAGGAAAAACAAGGGATGAAATTCATCATCAACATCTTTGCTCGAAAATAGTCCAAGGTGGATTCAACTAAACACAGTCCCTCTCCCGTACAGCACTAGTGGCAGCAGGCACCAACCAAGCATTTGACACTATCCTCCGACATGTCCTTGCACAAAAAAAACTTGATATCGCCCTGCTTAACCATGTCAAAGTGGTAGGGCAACCTCATAGCTAGCCTCCATGCCAGGGTTACTAAAAATGGCTTAACCTCTAAAACACTTAAACTCTACGGTAGATCTCTCCATGGAGCAGTTCTTTCTCCAACTTTCTTCAGTCTCTTCATACAAGACCTTCCATTATCTCAGATAATCCACGACATGAAGGTCTATCGTATAGAAACGACCTCGATCACATCACAACAACCTGAGATGACAGTAGCAACATTAAACATGCTACACTACATAATAGAATCGGAACAAAAGCTCATCCAAGACAGTATCAAAGCATATCCACAGAAAAGCCTTCAATCACTCTTCCAACTCCAGACAGCCATGATTCCAGCTCACGCCCTCCAGTACCTTGAATGGACAATTTCTCCCACTGACCAAAACACCAACCAATTTGGGGCCGCACATACGACACACACTTGACATTTTCTTCTCATAATATAACATCATTACAGAAGCAGCACACAAAGTCAATACCCTTAGAACAACACTAAATGATACCTGATTTGCATAAGAAAAGGATTCCCTCAACATCGTATCGAAGAGATTCATTCGCTCTACTTTAAATCTTACCTTCGTGATCTTCCACCCTTTCATGAACAAATATAACAAAGCTACAAACTACACAAAATAGTGTACTCACAACAATCACTGGCTGCCTGGCAATCACAAACACAACACATTTACAGTGAAACAAAGATCCTCCCAGTACAGTCACACCTCAACATACTCGGTACTCCATTCCATGCAACAGCACAATTGTTCCAATTGCTTAATGCTGAGGTGCATATATGTTGGTGCAATAGAGTTGTCAGGGTGTTGAAGTCGTCTACATATGAAAGGACCTTCATGTAATGGAAAGCTGGAGGTGATGGCAGGTTGTGTAGGAAGAGCTACATGAGAGCTGGAGAAAGAACTACTACAACTACTACTTGTAAACGAATAGTCACTTCCCTATTAGGGGCGATCATAGCCAAGCCGTTAGTGTTTCCGTCTACCACGTAAAAGGTCCTGGATTCGATCCTGGCTATTGGAGGGTATCATGTGATATATATATATATATACATATATATATATATATATATATATATATATATATATATATATATATATATATATATATATATATATATATATATATATATATGAATTTTTATGCTGAAGTCTCAGTCATGGAATAAGGCCACATCAAGGCTGGGCCTTAATTGAAATATAGAGAGCATAATGAAGCGGAAAAAGAAAAGACAAGGGAAAGTATCTATGAATTTTTGAGGACGTGAAAGACCTGTCTTTTGAAACGTGCCAGGTCATAGTTATTGGGAAAGACATGAGAAGGTAGAGAGTTCCAAAGCTTCGCCGTGCAGGGAAAGAAGCAGGTATCAAAATGGCCCACTCTTGAGTTGCTGCTGGCCACAACAATATTCATGTAACGCAGCAGCTTTTCGAGTAATGCGTGGTCTAGCTAGTGGTGGGGGAACACGAGCAGCCAACTCTCAGGAGCAAAAACTAAAGTAATACCTATAAAAGAGGGAAAGTGAACCAACATTGCGGCGTAGGACAAAGGGGTCAAATTCAGAAGTTAGCCCGGGACAGTTTATAAATCGGGACCGCTTTTTACTCGACTCTGTAAAGTAAGAATACAGGGCCAGTACCACCCCAAATGTGAGCGCAGTACTCCATACAAGACGAATCAATCCCTTGTATAAACGGAGCAACTGTTCAGATGAAAAGTTTCGACATATAAACAGGACATCCAGTTTCTTAGATGCAGGCTTAACTAATATATATATATATATATATATATATATATATATATATATATATATATATATATATATATATATATATATATACATATATATATATATATATATATATATATATATATATATATATATATATATATATATATATATATTTCCCTGGGGATAGGGGAGAAAGAATACTTCCCACGTATTCCCTGCGTGTCGTAGAAGGCGACTAAAA
This sequence comes from Panulirus ornatus, assembly GCF_036320965.1. Taxonomy (NCBI): domain Eukaryota; kingdom Metazoa; phylum Arthropoda; class Malacostraca; order Decapoda; family Palinuridae; genus Panulirus; species Panulirus ornatus. Next base: position 19,585,178 of record NC_092231.1, on the reverse strand, counting down.
GGGAAGGGAGCGGGGGGCTGGAAATCCTCCCCTCTCAGTTTTTTTTTTAATTTTCCAAAAGAAGGAACAGAGAAGGGGGCCAGGTGAGGATGTTCCCTCAAAGGTCCAGTCCTCTGTTCTTAACGCTACCTTGCTAACGCGGGAAATGGCGAATAGTATAAAAAAAAGAAAAAAAAAAAAAAATATATATATATATATATATATATATATATATATATATATATATATATATATATATATATATATATATACATTGCATAGTGCCATTGTACAAAGGCAAAGGGGATAAGAGTGAGTGCTCAAATTACAGAGGTATAAGTTTGTTGAGTATTCCTGGTAAATTATATGGGAGGGTATTGATTGAGAGGGTGAAGGCATGTACAGAGCATCAGATTGGGGAAGAGCAGTGTGGTTTCAGAAGTGGTAGAGGATGTGTGGATCAGGTGTTTGCTTTGAAGAATGTATGTGAGAAATACTTAGAAAAGCAAATGGATTTGTATGTAGCATTTATGGATCTGGAGAAGGCATATGATAGAGTTGATAGAGATGCTCAGTGGAAGGTATTAAGAATATATGGTGTGGGAGGCAAGTTGTTAGAAGCAGTGAAAAGTTTTTATCGAGGATGTAAGGCATGTGTACGTGTAGGAAGAGAGGAAAGTGATTGGTTCTCAGTGAATGTAGGTTTGCGGCAGGGGTGTGTGATGTCTCCATGGTTGTTTAATTTGTTTATGGATGGGGTTGTTAGGGAGGTAAATGCAAGAGTTTTGGAAAGAGGGGCAAGTATGAAGTCTGTTGGGGATGAGAGAGCTTGGGAAGTGAGTCAGTTATTGTTCGCTGATGATACAGCGCTGGTGGCGGATTCATGTGAGAAACTGCAGAAGCTGGTGACGGAGTTTGGTAAAGTGTGTGGAAGAAGAAAGTTAAGAGTAAATGTCAATAAGAGCAAGGTTATTAGGTACAGTAGGGTTGAGGGTCAAGTCAATTGGGAGGTGAGTTTGAATGGTGAGAGGCTGGAGGAAGTGAAGTGTTTTAGATATCTGGGAGTGGATCTGTCAGCGGATGGAACCATGGAAGCGGAAGTGGATCATAGGGTGGGGGAGGGGGCGAAAATTTTGGGAGCCTTGAAAAATGTGTGGAAGTCGAGAACATTATCCCGGAAAGCAAAAATGGGTATGTTTGAAGGAATAGTAGTTCCAACAATGTTGTATGGTTGCGAGGCGTGGGCTATGGATAGAGTTGTGCGTAGGAGGATGGATGTGCTGGAAATGAGATGTTTGAGGACAATGTGTGGTGTGAGGTGGTTTGATCGAGTAAGTAACGTAAGGGTAAGAGAGATGTGTGGAAATAAAAAGAGCGTGGTTGAGAGAGCAGAAGAGGGTGTTTTGAAATGGTTTGGGCACATGGAGAGAATGAGTGAGGAAAGATTGACCAAGAGGATATATGTGTCGGAGGTGGAGGGAACGAGGAGAAGAGGGAGACCAAATTGGAGGTGGAAAGATGGAGTGAAAAGGATTTTGTGTGATCGGGGCCTGAACATGCAGGAGGGTGAAAGGAGGGCAAGGAATAGAGTGAATTGGAGCGATGTGGTATACAGGGGTTGACGTGCTGTCAGTGGATTGAATCAGGGCATGTGAAGCGTCTGGGGTAAACCATGGAAAGCTGTGTAGGTATGTATATCTGCGTGTGTGGACGTGTGTATGTACATGTGTATGGGGGGGGTTGGGCCATTTCTTTCGTCTGTTTCCTTGCGCTACCTCGCAAACGCGGGAGACAGCGACAAAGTATAAAAAAAAAAAAAAATATATATATATATATATATATATATATATATATATATATATATATATATATATATATATATATATATATATATATATATATATATATATATATATATATTTTCATTTCTATTACTATCTTACAGTGACAACGTTTCGCTATTGTCATTATTCTCTTCCAGTCGTATTCTCTCGTGAAACATATAGCAATGTACGGATGACAGAGGAGAGCGAACATTGTCAGCCACTATGCACGTTACCTTCCGGCACAAATTAGGACACAGCGACCAGAGTTTGATTAGGTGTCAGACTGAAAATATTTTGATTTCACAGTATATGCATTAGTAATAATCGTAAAATATTTTCATACATGTGTATGGGGTACGTACAACGGTCAGAGGATATTCTGATGGGAGTACATCGCACTATGTATATTTTCAGGGTGAGGGGGGGGGAAACACCATGGCCGCTGAACCTATACAGAGAGATGAAAAGATTTTTATGGACTCATGTTGAGCTGATGGGGTCACCAGTTACCAGAGAATGTTAGGCGATATTAATAGACAAACTTGTCTGTATTTTAACCTCTAATGAGGACGTCGCCCCACTCACTATTTGACCAAGGAAGATATTTTCAATCTGTAGGTACGAGTGCACTTCGTAAAGTACAGTTGAGCTCTGGAATAAGGAAACCAAGACTGTCAGACCACACTGTTCCTGTCTCTGAATTGGACGGCGGACGGTTGCCATTCAGCTGTTCTGCGAAGTCTGACCTTCCACAAAAAAAAAAAAAATGCCTCGATCTCCCCCCACTCTCAGAGATGGAGGATGAAAGACACTCTACCATATTTCCCTCCCCGGCTAGGGAGGGATGTAGGTCTGAATTCAAAAGGTGTCACATTAATGTGCACTTATACATGAGTTTTTCTTTCTCTCTATGTCCTTTGTTTTCCTCATGTTCTCTTTATTTCTTCTCTTTCATTCCTCATCTTTTTTTCATATTACAATGCTAATTTACTGCAGTCTAGCTGGATATTCTTTTTTTATATTTCAAATAAATGCTTACTTTTCCTGCTTTGTAACTGACCAAGTGTAAGTTTCAATAGATCATTATGATAGTTTTTTAGTTCCAAGCGACATTTCATCTCTTTTTTTTTTTTTTTTTGCTTGCTCATAATCATCAAAAATAGGGAATCTCATTTCATTTACCTTGGCAGATAGAGAATGAATAATTATCATGTACATATCAGCAGCGTACCATTTCGCATGAACATTACGGCATCATAAATATTCCTTTACTTATTCGCTTTCATGCCCAACGCCGCACGCTTCTCTCTCTCTCTCTCTCTCTCTCTCTCTCTCTCTCTCTCTCTCTCTCTCTCTCTCTCTCTCTCTCTCTCTCTCTCCTGCCTTTTTCTGCCCTTCGCATCCCTCTATTATTGTATTTACTCAGTCATCCGGGATTCATCCAATCAAACTACTCCTACCATCTCAGAAATCTATCCTTAAATCTTATGAACATTTGCGCTCAAACTGTTGCTCGCCTGAAAAGTCTAAGCGCCTGCCTCTACCCACTGGTTTGACTCGGAATCCAGACCTGAGCAAAAAGAATAACATAAAAAGCTTCCATTCTTCCGGGCATTCTGTTATTGCCGACCCATGTTTCACTGTCGTATATCACGGTTTGAACCACGCCTCCTAACAGACCGCTCCACACCTGTAGGCTCACAAATTTCCTCTTTATGACTTTTCTTGAAGCTTCGGCAAGTGGGTTACCTTCCAACACTGGACCAAAAAAAATCTCAGCATCTATTTGCTCATCTTTACTAGAAATGCCGAAGTGAAAATTGAATTTCTAAAGCCTCTCACCATTTAACCATATTTCAAAGCCTGGTAGTTTCCTCCTAAACCACCACTTATCTCTTTTCAATATTCCCATTGTGTGTGTGTGTGTGTGTGTGTGTGTGTGTGTGTGTGTGTGTGTGTGTGTGTGTGTGTGAGGTCAAAGATAGGTACGTGGTATATTTGGCGGTACAGTAGTCCCGACGGTGATGTGAGGATGCAGGGCATGAACCATAGATATGATAGACAAAGGAAGGTGGATGTGTTGGTGTCTGAGGAGGAAAATGCGGTATTAGGAGGGATGATCGAATAAGACATGACATGGCAAGATAGAGGAATCTAAAACCCTCTACTTCCTCAAGTTCTCCTCATTCAAACTCACACTCACACCAACTGCCTCTCTCAGCTGCTGTATCTTACGGTTTTAATTATTGATGCAGACTCTCAACAGTCTCCATTCATATACTGTCCCAAACGCAGTAACTAACCTATGCTGTATTACGCACGTATCAGACCCCTGTTATCAAGCAAAGAGCAAGTGATTCATCTCCCTTGTCCCCCACACATCCAACAGGTCGCAGACCCGCCCCTCTCACCAAGTCTCTCGTATTCACCTGCCTTACCACTCAGTCCATAGACAGGTTAGATATCCCTGCCGTAGACCCACCTTAATCTCGAGCCACTCATCCTCTTCTTGTTTTTCCCACATACACACCACACTCTCTTGATGAAAACTCTTCCCTGCTTCTAATACCTCTCCTCTCATACCATATATAGTCGCAACATCCCATTCAAAGTATCTCTATCAGCCTTACCGGATCAATAAATGCCACATACATATCCAAGTGTTTCTCTAAGTGTTTCTCGCACAAATTCTACAAAGCAAGCACCTGATCAACACATCCTCTATCACCCCTGATGCCACACTGTCCTCCCCCGTCTGATGCTCTGAGCATGCCACCACCCTTTCAAATCCCATTCTCTCATATAGATGACCAGTTACATTCAAACTTTTACCTATGTCTATAGAAAGACAAATGAATATACACCATGCATCGGATTCGAAGCCTTAGACAGCCGTCTGTCTACCGTGATCACACTGAGGTTCACAGACATATGTCCTGTGACCTAGTGCTTTAATGCTATGCCTCAGTCTCAGCTCAGTGCGGGGGTACCATGGATATTAATCTATCACAGAAATGATGTGAGAAACATATCTACTCCATGGGAGGGGGAGTTTGGCTACCTAGGCAACATGGAGGTTAAATGTGACAGCCATTGTGGTTAACACAGCAACCATACTGGCGTGCCTTTAGCCAGTGGAGTTACTATGGCAACTCTAAGTCGTAAAATGCCATGATGAAAGTCACCCATGCACAACTACGAGAGCCGTGACCCGCACGCAACGGCTGAACCGATGAAAACCAAGTTCCACACAGAAATAAGTTGAATACGAAGGCAAGATATTCGTCATATCCACCCCTCTGCCAGGGTAATGCACCAGTGCTTCCATTTTGAACAGAGCTCGGTGTCAGTGAGCGAGTAAGGAGAGTAAGCGAGGGTGAGGGTTAAATTCATTTTGCAGATTTGTGTGATGACTTCAACGACAAGATAGACTTGTATGGTAGGGTAGGATCTGCAAGCAAGCTCAGGCAAAGTATGAAACAAACACACTGGAAGCCATGTCTCGTACGTTTAGAAAAGGAGAAACATCCTAATTCTGGGCAAAATTTGATCTCTTAATATTGATGCTTCAAAACGAGATGAGCTAACTGAATATATAAGTTTCCTGTTCTGAGAAACTTGGCATAATTGCTTTAAACTTTTTGATTTATAGGTTGAGTACGCCCTTATTTACCGAATTTGCTATGATAGGATATGGTAGAAAAAGAAAATGAATTCACAAGAGAGAGGGCAGATCTTCTACTATATATCAAGAAAGAATAAAACTAAATTCTTGGTCGCAGCCGAAGTTGTATGTAAACCTGCTAATCAATATCAAGAATTTGATATGTGCTGTGGAAAAAGATAAATTACTAAAGAGAAACGTAGTGTATTTTTTAGCGAGATTCAGCAACCCTCTTCTAAGCTGGTAATTCATGGTGGGTTTTGAAGGCGATATGACCACCAAGTAGGTTATCTTTGCTTCACTGGGAAGTCTTAGTAATACCGAAATTCAAAGTGGGTAAAAAGTAACGAGTCTCATTGCGAGCAAAACTTGATAGAGGATACTTGATAGATGGGAAAGAATTCCGAGATGAGTTGTCAATATTTGAATGAATTGAGTTACTTGTTGATAGAAGGTAATTCATATGTATATATATATATATATATATATATATATATATATATATATATATATATATATATATATATATATATATATATATATATATATTTATATATATATATATATATATATATATATATATATATATATATATATATATATATATATATATATATATATACATATATTGTCGGATTTCAATTTGTAAAAGAACATGTGATTAATCTTTAGGCTCCAAAAATGTAATCGCAATACTATATAATTCAACGCAATTCTCTCTGTTGCTTCAGTAATGTCCATCTTTCTTTGTATTATTCGCACCTTCATCCCTCACCTCTGGCAATAAAAGTCAGGATTAAAGAGCTCAATTAAGCAACAAGTACTCTAAATTTTTTGGGTCACTGTGACAGTGATTCACAATAGAGTATTCCTCTTCTCCTGCTGTGTCATGATGTGTGAACGTGGTGTCATGGTCGATAAACATTCCTCTCACCAAAGGCTCAGTAAAATGTGACTACGATTAGCAGGACAGTAAACTGCTTTTTGTCACAGGTTTGGGTGCCATCATCGGGATTTGCAATGTTATAAACCACTGCTTTACCTTGTGGTTCAGAGGACTGAAGACAGTCATTTGTCAGCAGCTGTCGTAAAAGGCTTGAAGTACGAAAACTGCAGATCCGAATCAAACTGTGAGTACGAAAACTGCAGATCCGAATCAGACTTTGAGTACGAAAACTGCAGATCCGAATCAAACTTTGATTTAGAAAATATATCTGTTTATCTATTTAGAAAAAAAAAGAGGAAGTGTGACAAACAGAAAACATCCCGACGTATCTGAGAGCTACTGCAAGGTGTTAGGCCCAGATATAGGGGCACGATCAATATCCAATTTTCTTAGCAGAGGAGGATATATTGTTAGACAACTCGTAGCCTTCCTTTATATATCTAAAATCGATGGAGCACTCTTACTACTCCTGCTGGGAAAACTGCGCTCGGGCTACTGAGAAGACGTGTCTAGGATGTCTTCAGTGACGCTCCGTCCTGCAGCAGTAAACTACCAACACTTTTACAGCATCAGTTCCATACTTTACAACAGTGTCACTGTAGCAACGCATCCTTCACTTTCTGTATGAAGATTCCCTGTACGTGTTTTAATGTCTACAGCAGCAATATCCCCATCTTGTACAGGGGCACTTCCTCCTCTTCTACAACAACGGATTCTCGCTTTCTAAAATGATCATGTCTTCATCTTCAGTGGTGGCATACTCTCGTCTTTTACCCACTCCTTCACATCATTCACTGCAGTGGATCACCAGCCTCTGCCGACACATCTGTATTCCTTCTACGGCGGGAAAATCTTATTCAACAGATACCTATTCAAGAACCAACACGACTTCTGTCACCCTTCTCCTTACGTTCAGCAACAATTTTATCAGTGTTCTCACTTTAAACTCACCTTCCCCTATACCACTCAGTTCTTACGCTTTGCTGACCCTCAACGGAACTGAAGGTGGGGATCAAGGGAGGAAGTATATAGGTGAGAAGGGTGTTCACGTGAAGGGTATGGAGAGTGGTGTGAGGAGTGAGGTGTGTGGAGATTCTGTATTGCGCACTCGACTGGATAGTGGACACAGGACATACTGGACATATATATCAATTCCTTGGATAATGGGCACAGGACATGCTGGATTTAGATAAAGAGATAGATCAACCATCTGCATAATGGAAGCGGGACATAGTGGATATAGGTAAAGAGACAGATCACTCCCCTACCATGTAAATGGTAATAGCACAAGACAAGTGCATTTCATATTCAGTGAAAACCCCATCAAGGCTTTGTCCTTCAGCACTGCAGCAACGAACTGCACGACAGCGTTCACCTACTAACAAGTATTGCATTTCTAACAAGCTTCCTATGGGTGAGGAACCACTAGCGAGTTACTAACTCGCTAGTGGTACCTAACCTAACTGTGTGGGTTTACTCCCGAGGTTTTCATCAATGCTTCGTTAAGTGGGAAGCGTCTTTGTAATGTTGGCTCCTTCGCACGTGTTCGCTATATATGTATATTATGTATATATGACGTTTCACTGAGTATTATATTCTTGCAGATTTTCCGTCATTAACACGTACTGCATAACCCTCGAACAAGTATGTAGACGGACTGAGTCGCTAGCATATATTGCTTCACGTTCAGCATGTATAGCATTACTAACTGACCGGTAACTGCTATGCTAACACTTTGGTGTTGATAGCGTTAAATCGCTAGCAAGTGTTGCAGTGCCATTTAGCTATATGGACTTCCTGTCACACGTGCCAATGTTGTGTTATCAGCCAGCTCTTTAACATTGCTGTTTCATTAGCAAATTCTTTCTTGTTTTTTTTTACTGTTAATCATCATCATGTGGGTCTCTGGCTGCTAAGATGGTAAAAAAAAGTATGGTGAGGAAAAAATCATGGCTCAAATTTTATTCTAAATTCCTTGCCTATATATGTCACCGAGGCTTCAGATGAATCTTAACGTAAAAATGAACTCTGTTAAGCCAAGGGTTACTCCATCCCCAGATACAGTGGCAGGAATTGATACTCATGCCGACATAGATTTGCTGAAAGAAGTTATAAGACTCATAAAAAGATTCCTGAAGGAAAATAAAACATTAAAACGATTTAGCTTTCAAGATAAACAAACAATATGATGTATATAATAAGTCATCATGCGAAACACGCTCCAGATCTATCGTAACTATCATCTATCCTACACCTACACATACGCAGCTCATAAGAGGTGATATGATAACTGTGAATTCTGTGCTGATGAGGTAAAACTAAACATGGTTTCTCATGAAACTTGAGGAATTATTATTCTAACGGACGAATTCATTTCACTTACTGGACTAAATAAAATGACTCAATCAAAGCTGGTAGTAGCTCATTAAACATCCTAATCCATAAGATGTGCGATTGCGCCTGCAGTGGAAAACGAACTTTGTTGGAAAAACAATTTAACTGATCATATGACGAGAATAATCATTTGTACAGTTCGAATATGATAACGTTTCAATCAGATCTAAGATAACTCGTCGGGACTTGAAAGTAAACTTTATTCACACTTAGGACGTGAAGAATTTTTGTTTCTACCTATCACTGAAATAATTGCCACATAACATCGACACTGAAGAGGAGTTATCTCGCAAAGTCATCTACTCCTCGCTTTTGTACGCCTTTATATACGTAAGACATTCGACGGATATATTCATAGAGATATCACTACTTCTTGTTAGATAACAAGACGACCACCTTATTGCCTCAGGCGGTAATCTGATTCATGGCATTTATGCAAGAAGTTGTGAGCAATCTAAACGTTTTCTTTTCATCATGAAAAATTAGCCCCTCTGGTGCTCAAAGTAGATCTCAATCTGGAACCAAGCCAATGTGGTTGTTAGAGAAAATCGTAAAGGAGAGAGAGAGAGAGAGAGAGAGAGAGAGAGAGAGAGAGAGAGAGAGAGAGAGAGAGAGAGAGAGAGAGAGAGAAGAGAGGCGGAGGGTGGGGGGTGATAGAGATAAAAGGGTGGATGAAATGAAGGATAGGAATATCTATTTACAGATCAAGCTTGAAGTGTATTTAGTATTTCATTTCCATCGTCTGCATACTGGCCAGGTATGGGCGAGTGATACACCGGAATCATACGTGCAGACGTCTTATTATATGGCAGGAAATCCTGGGCTTTTGCTCATAATATACTTAGTATTCCTCCTTCAGATCTAGGGTTATAGGAATGCCAGTGAAAGCAAAACGTACTGAGGACGCCTTCATACAAGGCCGAGAAACACAGGAACTCCCCTGGTGTGGGCAAAAGCTATTGAGGATTTCCCCTTCAAAACATAAAAGTCTTAGGACTTCGCTAAGTGCGTGCGAAAGGTGTTTTGGGTTCTCCGCTGCTGGCACAGTACATAAGGGATTCCCTTGCATGAGAAAGAGGGGTTTCGGGATTAGCTTTTTCAAATAAGGCTCTCAGAATTAGACAAGCGCATGTAAAGATATCAGGAATAAGATGAGGGAAGAGAATCTTAGGAATATCGTAGCAGAGGCGCAAGTATCTAGGAATATCCCAGTATGCACGCAAGAATATAAGAATATCCTCGCGTGGACGCAAGAATCTGGGAATATCCTCGCGTGGACGCAAGAATCTGGGAATATCCTCATATGGACGCAAGAATTTGGGAATTTAAGCGCTTATGGGGAGCAAATACAGAGGATTCCGCAGATTCAGAGACAGGAACACGAAATCCCTTCAATGAATGAAAAATGATGGTTTGTCCACCTTTTTATATTGTCTTCAAATACGACTTTGAGAGTTCCCCAAAGCGGGCACAAGACGCTGAAGAATAATCAAAACAGGAGGGAATGTACGACACTGGGAATACCCCATGGCTGGCACATGGTTACAGCAGCATCAAACTCTGGAAATGATACATCGAGATACCCTCGTCTGGACAAAATGTTTCTGAGATTAAATGTTTAAACACAAAATCATCGGGATTGCTAAATCTTGACCCAAGTCTTTGGGGAAGCCACGTCTAGACACAACAACATCTCGGTTAGATATCGTGTTTGGGAAATTTCGTCTTCGGGAAATCTTTCGCTCTGAGGCAAGACTTTAAGAATGCTCTGAGTGTGAGGACAAGAGATTAAGTATTCATCAGCACAGGTACAATACTTGCGGATCATCCCAAGGTTAGCGGACAAGATCACAAGATTTCCACCGTAACTGGACTGAAGATTTTCGGTATTCCCCGAGAGGTGACATGATGTACTCGAGATTGCCTGGGTCCGGTTACAAGACGAGGGATTGTCCGTAGTTTCAGAGGAGAAAAAAAAAAGAATAATATTCTGGATCTTCCTCTTTCACACTAAGATTCTGGAAAGTGGACAGACGTGATCACAAGGTACTGGAAATATCTTTCTATATGATTCCAGTGACTTATGGAGCGAATATAAGATTTCTAAGGCTTCCACCTCCCAGACGTAGGAATTAAACAGTTCCACAGGATGAGGCCAAAGACGTTGGGAATTTCTGGAGTCGAGAAAAATGATCTCGGATTTTCCAAGGATATGGACATCGGAGACTCCCTACTTCTAGTCTAGAGATTTAACTAGGATGAATTCTAGTACGGAGATTCTCTGACTCTCAACACAAACTTTCAGAAATTCTCTTTCTGAACGCGCTATACTTTGAGCTCCTCCAAGTCTGGACACAAGATATCTTAATTCCCTCGTCTGGAGAAAAGAAAAATGATCAAGAATTACCCCAGTCCCGGTGCAAGAAAATAAGAGATTTCAATGATTACATAAATTCTCTTTTTCTTATTTTTGGAGGGAGGAACTTCCTTAGAGCAGGCACATGATAGAGGATATATCGTTGTATAAGTGAAGGTCATGACACTTTCTCAGGCTTACTATAAGGTCTCCAAGATTCCGCACCTTCAGTCAAAGATATCCAGCAGTCCTTCGAGTGGCAGAACAAGAGCCAGGTCTCCCTGGGTCCCGGGTACAAGATGTCGAAGACTTCCCTGCTCTGATCACATGTGTTTGGCAATCCTCGGTTTAGACATAAGGTTTTAGCTGTTGCACGAGTGTGTGAATAACTGTATAACGATACTCTCTCTCTCCCTCTCTCTCTCTCTCTCTCTCTCTCTCTCTCTCTATATATATATATATATATATATATATATATATATATATATATATATATATATATATATATATATATATATATATATATGTATATATATATATATATATATATATATATATATATTCATTTTTATATGTATTTACTATACTTTGTCGCCGTTTCCCGCGTTAGCGAGGTAGCGCAAAGAAACAGACGAGAGAATGGCCCAAATCACCCACATACACATGTATATACATGCACGTCCACACACGCACATATACATACCTATACACTTTAACTTATACATATATATATACATACACAGACATATACATATATACACATGCACAATTCCTACTTGCTGCCTTTATTCATTTCCGTCGCCACACCGGCACATATGAAATAGCATCCTCTTCCCCCCGCGAGGTAGCGCGAGGAAAGGACAAAAGGCCATATTCGTTCACTCTCAGTCTCTAGCTGTCATGTGCAAAGCACCGAAAACACAGTTCCCTTTCCACATCCAGGGCCCACAAAACTTTCCATGGTCTACCCCAGACGTTTCATATGCCCCGGTTCAGTCCATTTGATAGCAAGTCGACCCCGGTATACCACATCGTTCCGGTTCACTCTATTCCTTGAGCACCTTTCACCCTCCTGTATGTTCAGGCCCCGATCGCTCAAAATCTTTTTCAATCCATTCTTCCACCTCCAATTTGGTCTCCCACTTCGCGTTCCCTCCACCTCCGACACATAAATCCTCTTTGTCAATCTTTCCTCACTCATTCTCTCCATGTGACCAAACCATTTCAATACACCCTCTTCTGCTCTCTCAACCACACTCTTTTTATTACCACACATCTATCTTAACCTTTCATTACTTACTCGATCAAAACACCTCACACGACATATTGTCCTCAAACATCTCATTTCCAACATATCCACCCTCCTCCTCACAACCCTATCTATAGCCCATGCCTCACAACCATATAACATTGTTGGAACCACTATTCCTTCAAACATACCCGTTTTTGCTTTCCACGATAACGTTCTCGAGTTTCACACATTTTTTCAACGCTCCCAGAACTTTCGCCCTCTCCCCCACCCTATGATTCACTTCTACTTCCATGGTTCCATCCGCTGCAAAATCGACTCCAAAATATCTAAAACACTTCACTTCCTCCAGTTTTTCTCCGTTCAAAATTACCTCCCAATTGACTTGTCTCTCAACCCTACTGTACCTAATAACCTTGGTCTTATTCACATTTACTCTCAGCTCTCTTCATTCACACACTTTACCAAACTCAGTCACCAGCTTCTGCAGTTTCTCACCCGAATCAGCCACCAGCGCTGTATCATCAGCGAATAACAACTGACTCACTTCCCAAGCTCTCTCATCCACAACAGACTGCATACTTGCCCCTCTTTCCAAAACTTTTGCATTTACCTCCCTAACAACCCCATCCATAAACAAATCAAACAACCATGGAAACATCACACATCCCTGCGGTATATATATATATATATATATATATATATATATATATATATATATATATAGATATACCCCAGCCTGAGTCAAGTACCAACTTTCATCGACCAACCCCTGAGGTAGATGAACAGCTGGGTTGACTTTGGAAAGACTGCCATAGCCAGGATTCGAAACCAGTGCACGACTCTGCAGAGATGCTATTGGGCTTCGTCTGGAAGATGTTACATCGCGAGTGAGGCCGGTTATATGGTCGGAAGTAGTCACCTCAATGAACTTTGTCTTCCAAAGGGGTCCATATTTCCGTGCTACTGAAAGTAGCGCAGCCTTGGGATACAGGAGCCTTTGGAAAGAGATCCTGGGCAACATCAGGAATCGTTCCTAGGGTAATTATAATTAGGATGAATTATCCCTGTGTATAGGGATGAAAGAATCCTTTCCTTGTATTCCCTACGTTCGTACAAGGCAACTAAATGAAATGTGAGCGAGGGGCTGGAAACCTTTCCCTCATTGTCTTTCACTGTGTACAAGCTGGAACAGACGAAAGAACAAAGTTGGGAGTGATGTATCCTTTTCGAAGGCTCGGGATGGGGTGTGTGAATTTGCGTGGAAGTAACCAGGATTAGAAAAATGGAAAGTTAAGTACTAAATCTATGGAAAGGAAATTTCGATGATGTGGCTCTAGGCGAAAATTAACTTCAAGGGGAAGGATGATGAATGGTTTGGGAAATGTACTCAGGGTAAAGTGTGGGAATTTTGTGAGAGCGAGAGTAGCACTTCAGCCGAGGAAGATGTGGGTAGAGTGGGAAGAGGTGATTTCAACAACGCAGTGGGTGAAGATAAGAGTGAGCTATGAGAGGTGAGTGACTGTTAGTGCTTCTGTACCTGGAACTAAGAGGAGCGAGGATGAGACGAGATGGTTATGGGAAAAGCTAAGTTAGTGCATCAGCAGTTTTGATACAAGGGATTCAGCATTATCAAACAGCCTTTTGAATATAAGACTGAATGATGTGGCAGTTGGGGGCATAGTGTACCCACTGGGAACGAAATTGATGGACAGTTTGTGGAAGTTTCTGATGAAAAACAATCACACAGTGATATGTGGGGCTGGAAGTCGAAGGGAACTGTTGGATTGTGTATTAGTTGATATGCGGGCCAATGAGAGACTTTTGGACATGTTGAGAGGGGCAGCTGCTGGAATGCCTGATCACTCTGTGTTTGAGGCAAGGATGAGAGTCTGAACTGGCTTTAGTAACAGAGGAAATCATATGGGTGGGAAGAGGGACGGTGCAAGTGAGTGGTTATAGAGATGAGGTTTGTGTGGCTTTGTGAAGAATAGCATCAGGTGAGGGAAAATGAAACTAAAGGAGTGGGAGAAAGATGGAATGTATTTAAAGAGTCGGTGGGAGAAGATTGTGGAATGAAGAAGATGGGACGTGATCGTATGAGAAAGTATGGTGATTGATGGGATGAAAAAGTTCATTTGCTAGTGAAAGAAAATATGAGTGGTGTATGGGCGTAATCTGCAACGACGAAGTGCAAGTGAACTAGAGAGATGTGCAAGTGAGAGCGGCAAGAAATCTAGAGGAAGGTATACGGGGTGAAAAAGAGAGCAAATAGAGATGCTTGCTTTGTGAAAGTTTCTACGAATACTTGGTGTAGAGGAGAAGCTGCTTGGAGCAGCGAGGAGTCTTTATCAAGAAAATAAGGCGTGATAGGATAGAATAGGAAGGAAAAGAGGGTGTTGATCCAGGTGAACAATATATATATGTATTCATATATATAAGTATCATCTGCAGTGACACCGGCTATAAACCTTACCCATTGTATCACAAAAATTTTTCTCAGAACTGTGAGTCACTAAAGTTTACCTAAACACGACATTCATTGACAAAATTCAGCATTTGTCTTTAATTAGTAGACATTCAACTCACTTCTTATATTTTAATGATAATTCTAATTAGTTTCATTACACGATATTGTTATTGTCTCGAACATGATATGCTTTTGTCAATATCTCTTACTACAGGACTGGAAATATTACACAGATCATATGCAGCGGGAAAAAAAACACATGATCTCATGACAGAAAAATGTGGTGATTATTCAGTAGCAGTACATTATTTCAGTAATTAAACTACGGCTATACTCTTTTGTGTTGCACATGAGTGTCGTTCATCACTCACTTTAATTGAAAAATGTGCGCTTCAACAATGCAGGTGTAGGGACTATTACCATAAAATGCATATTTTTTTTTTCCACTGTAATGAATTTGTCGACTTCATGGTGTTAAACAGCGAGCTATGCTTCCCACGACAGATTTACGAGGACATCAGCAATAAAAGTACAGTCAGCCATGGTATTCTCATTCGCTGATAAATGACGGTATTGTCCGGGAGCGAACATGAGCGGGTTCTAGACACAGTTGGTCAAGTCAATCATTTTCATGGAGACATTAAAGAAAAAATTGCAGGTGGATATTTGGTCTTATTCTAAGTAAAATCTTCTTAAAAGTACTAGTCATTAGTTCATCTGACACCACTATCCACTTCATTATTCTAACGTAGTTGGGAAAATAGCCAGTATTTAATCACTAATCAACTGTGTCATTTATGAATTGATATTTGTGAATTTGGAGTCTTGATGAAATATTTACTATGTTAAATAGTAGATGATACTGTGCATGCAGCTCTTTTGAGGTAATGATTTAAAGAACATATAATACACAAAACGTCTTACTTTTGAGCAGCCAGACAAATTGTAGAAAGAATCATTTTCCATTCTTGAACTTGATTCTACTCTAAAGTCAATGAGAATTGGTAATTAGAGAGAAAAATATAGACATATAAACCTAGGGCAAAAGATTCTAAAATCAACCGTCAGTAAGTCTACATTGTTGTGCAGACAGTTAAACTTCACGAATCACGTCATACCTCAGTTGTACATCTTCCTATAATATATTGCCTCGTCCTAAATTTCATGGTTCACCACTTCTTGGTCGACCAAGTGACCCAGTGCAACAGCCTTGGCCCTGCCCGGGCTGTAGGGGTGCAAACCCTCTCGAAGACTTCACCAGGTAGGTCACTATAAGGATCTGAAATACATCGACCAAGGATATCCCTCTGAGTCAAGAGGAACCGACTCGACCAGTATTCTTCAACGAGTCCCTGGCGGTCATCAAACTTGGGAATGTGGAATTCTGCTAAGTACGTCTTCTGTTTGTTTCTCAGTAGCCCAACTACCTCGGGGTTAGGTTTGGTTTTAAAGTTTTGTTATCCTTGTATGTTGCTCGATCACTTTCATACTTCTAAAGACAAAAGGAATCTAATGTTATGTTCCTGAAACCAACAGACCAATATGAATAACCTCAGATCATCATATAAGATTCAAATCACTCACAAACTCCCTTCATATTTGGATTGAAGGTTCCTCATGCTATATGGAATCCAGTGGACTACGTCCAGAATTATGTAACCAGCAACAAGTACCAACATCCACCAGCTTATGGTAAGTTCCACAGATAGTCACTACACCTGACCTGTGGACTGTAAGTTCTGGGGAAATGGGCACACGACAGCTCAAGTGACTAATAACACCAAAAGGCGAAAATCATCATCTTGAAAGATTGTATGATTTAATCAGTACTTGCCATACAAATCTTCTACCAGGGTGGAGAGAATATAGGAGGTGACTCCTGGGAACATTATTCATTAACAATGATCGATAAATATCTGTAACGACAGATAACTTTCAGTCAAGTTAATTTCTTTTCATCTTTGCATATATTCTTTTTTGATGGGGACGTGATTTGTCCAGGAATAATTTCTCCTCGGTTAATCATCAAATGTTCATATCAGATTCACGTGTACACTGCGAATTCGACACTAGACGTGTTGTATGTATGTTGTGCTATGTTTGTCCTTCTATGGGGGTGATATTGTGTTTATATTTACTTTGGCTAAACGTCGATTTCAGTAAGAACAAGAAAATAATTGTCATGAGAAACGTCGATTTCAGGAAAAAAAAAAAAATATCTCATGGGAGACGATTCACTCGTACTCGCTAGGATTTATTCTTGACGTCAGTAGATGACAGTTCCTGGTAATCATAATCATTATAGACAGAAGTATACAGGCCACAATGGACGTGGTATAAAATCATAAGCTTTAGATCTGGCTGAATGATTAACTAAAAGTTTGGTATCAAGATTATCATCATCACATCTCCAGGGTTGCGCTTCACACAGGAACACAAAAGTGGTAGACTTCCTTCCTCAGAGCAAGAGGATCCTTTGATTGATATAGCCTTGCCGTGGGTGAAATCTCGCTCGCGATGTACCCACCTGCAGGTGGAGTCCGGTAGCACCCAAACATAGATCCATCGAAGAGAACAGGATCTCAGAAACTAATCCTCCGATCTATAATCATCGATATCTGGCATTAATCACAAACTACCATCATTGAAATCGCAATTCATTTCATGTATTCATTCTGTGTGTGTGATGCAGTGAATCCGTGCGTTTAAAGTATTCCGGCGAACTACTTTCGGGATCAGTAAGCAATAGGAACAATCAATGATTGTTAATAGCTTCAGTGATGTATGCGTGAACCGCTTTATATAGAATACATATTAATCGTGTTGAGAGGGGATTAATGGATTTCACGCGCAAGTAAAAGAGACTCAATGACCGTACACGCCTTTGATTTCATGTATAGTGATTATCAGAACAGCAGACGATGTAGGTCATGCTGAATATATATAGATAGATAGATAAATAGATAGCTGAAATTACCGATCAAAGAGAACATGACCACATACTTTTGCATGATCAAACACATTTAGCCAAAATACAAAGCAACAAGTACCGAAACATATATACGGAAATTTATATGCATACATACATATATATCGCACAAAGCTCCAACAGCAAGGATCGAACCTGGGACCCCTTGTGCAAGAGGCAGGCATGCTAACCGCTAGGCTAAGGGACTGTATAACAGGAAACAACTATTCGAAATACTAAGTACTCGAATACCCTTCGTCTCACAATGGTGAGCAACGGGGTCTATCGGTTGTTTCCGAACAGAACACATAGCCAGCTGATAGCGTTTTACCTAACCTGACTGTACAACGCGGAGTTATATGAATACGAATAAAGTGTATATGAACGCGCACCTTCATAGAACATACAAAGCTCCAACAGCCAGGTTTGTATGTTCTATGAAGGTGCGCATTCATATACACTTTATTCGTATACATACATATATATATATATATATATATATATATATATATATATATATATATATATATATATATATATATATATATATATGATATTGTATGATACCCTCCAACAGCCAGGACTCGAACCCAGGACCTTTGCACGGTAGTCGGGAACGCTAACCGCTCTACTAACAGGCAAAGGTCCTGGGTTCGAGTTCTGGGTGTGGGGGTATATATATATATATATATATATATATATATATATATATATATATATATATATATATATATATATATATATATATATATATATGAAGATTGAATCGCACTTCAGTATTTCATATAATTCCATTTAACATGTACGTTTTCTATACATGTGGCATGACGTGTTTCGAGGAGACAGTCCGCCTCATCAGGTGCCATGACTTAAAGTTATTCAAATCCCAACACAACAACGTCTACCCGTACAGACCACACACTGGCTGACTTGAGAGAATTGACAAAACGCGAAAACATAAAGAAAAGAAAAAAGATTGTTCAAGACGCAACCAGCTACCCAGGTCAACCCCCCGCCACGTAACCCCCCCCCCCTTAATCACTCTCCCTTTTAACGGTTACTACCGTTGTAGATAGTAAGGTAGTAAGATTTTGATCTTCGATAGATGTGACCACAGGAAGAAGGCTGGAGATGTATTGTCAGATAACTGTACTTGTGAACGGTTCAATAAGAATTATCTTGAGACTGGTGATGATGCATTGAACATAAAAGTTCGAGATATTGCTAGAAATGGAAATGATGTGAATTTCTTAGACCAGTTCAAAACAATTCTTTCTTCTCCTCTCTGTTTTTTCTCGTCGTCGTATAATTTCATAAAGAAAATGTGCCTCGGAGACCAATCACGTATGGTCGAAAGACCTGTTCCCTAAAAGTTGGCGAAATGGCGGAGTGGTCTGTTGTCTCCATATTCAAAGAAGGTCTCACATGTACGTGTTGAACATTCTGAAGATCTAATCCGACAAGATAAAAGATATCAGTCAACTAAATTCAAAACTGTTGAGTTTAGCTGTAGTTTCGTCACTCACAAAAGTGCTACTCGTTGTGGTTTTGGAGTTTATCGATGCTAAATTAGATGACTTTCAACATGATCTTCCACTACCAATGTGCAAGATAACTATTTTCACTAAATCACAAATAACACTGAATCTGTTTCCCTTCAAAGATGAGTCTTACCGTCAAAAATTGACCTCAGAATAAGGCGTGTCTTCTCACTTGTGTTATCCAGTCTATACGTGGAATATTTGGAGACTAATATCCTTCCTGAAATTACACCACAGGACAGGCATTGGTAGAGGAATGTAAATGATGGGGCTCATTAGTTCAGTTTTTCAGCATATTAAATTCACTTGTCCCTGGATTTAAATCCAAAATGAACTGGGAAACAGAAAGGCTGCTCCTTTTTTTTTTTTGACATGTTTTGATCATACGAGAAGAACCGTTATTAGGTTTTATTAAAAACCTACTTACTAAAATAGATATTTGAATTTTTTTTCAGGAATCACCCTAAATGAATCAAAAAGAGCGTTGCTTCGAGTATATATCTAAAAGCCATGAGAATATGTAACCCACAGGACTTGGAATATGAATTAAGCACAATCAGAGTCTATATGAAAAAGCTTGGATATCCAAAATGGCTCTTACTACAGCATTCCATGCGACCAAAAGAAACTTCTATAATGTTAAAACTCCAATAACTCAGGAAGTTAGTGGTCAAAAATGTAAAATATTGTATTTGACAGAAATAAAAGAGATCTAAATACATGATTATATGTACAGAAACTACCATAAACAACAGAAAAAAAGAATACCTTGAAGTTAGATTTACGGACTTGAGGAAAATTCATACGAAAATAACTGAAAGAATAATAGAAAATGCAATATACAGTTACCCATATTATTCCCATTACTGAAAAGAAATACATTCCTTTAGAATTTGGAAGACATATCCAGCACTACAGTCACGCCGTCACTAGCATATATATATATGGAGCTGTAAAACGGACAGTGACCACTTCTGACCGAAGGAGAGATATGGAGTTATGGTGACAAAGTGAAACCAGTGGGAATTATCCGGGCAAAAGAGAGCTGGAGAGAATACGAAATGAAGATAGAAAACTCAGATACCACAAATGACAAGAAATTAACAAAGTTAAGACAGGAGATTTGCAGAAACTTGATGATGAAGGATTACTTAAAAGAGCATTTCACTGGTCACTGTTTGAAAGGAGAGCAGTAAGCAGAGCTAGGAAGAGATGGAGAGGACAAAATCCTGGAATTCTTTACGAAATTTAGAATTTGAAGATTGGACAGACTGTGAGCAAATTGAGTTTTCCAAGACAGAACTTGTTACGTATCCAGAACTCAGTGAAAGCAAAAGTCAAAATGATATGACAATTTCATGCACATGCATCATATACCAAATATGTACTAGTATGTAAAACATATTTTGTGTGCAGACCTTATTACGAGGAAAGGGATTGATATCTGCAAGATTTTCTTTTTCTTTTTTTCTTTTTTCTTTTGGTTTTCGTGATTCTTCGTTTTTGCGTAATTGGACTCTAAGACCCACCGATGTATTGTCATATATGTCCACAATCTTATTACCAGAGCAAGCCCTTACAGCGTTGGCTAATGAGCACACCAGAACTACTGACAGACTAGAAAATATCTGAATCTAATTCAAAAGTATTTCTTCAAGCACGAAGAGAAATTCTCCTTGATGTTATAGTCATAATGTAGTTCATATCTCTCACCGTTTGAATCGTGCAGTTCTACAAGCACTCTAATTTAGAACTTTCGCCAAGAAAAGTATAATTTTCACTAAACGTGACGGATAGAAGCAAGAAGAACATTATCAAACCAGGACTCAGTATTACAGCAGGACAAAAAAGTTTCTCATCCATCCCTACGCTACGATATTACATCCAAACTCTGTTCCTGCAGAGAACTGCTGACAACATAATCCAATATGGAAACGTGATAAGAAATCCATTTCCACTGTTAACAAACTTCTTTTTTTCCTAACATCTCTTTTCGCAGGCTATGACACACCTACAAAATACACAAACTTGAATCAGACCTTCAGCAAAATGCTGGTCTTTCGACAGTCTTTCCAGTGTCTCGGCATTCCTTCCTCCAACCTCACCAAATCTCCTCCTGTGACATATGCGATATGGAAAACACCTTCAACCTCTCACTCCAAACCCATATATCGTATTGCGTCGCCCTTCCTAAATGCCAGCATTGTTATGCTGTCAAATTTGATTTCCAATTCTTACGACCTCTCCCATTTCCCATCACAATGTCAAGCGGTTCATCTGCCGTGTCGCCCATCAGTACATTATGGTATAGAGGCAACATCCCTCCCTGACTTTGACCCTCTTCAGTGTTATCTTAACCAGGACCCTCCACTTCATCCGCCATGACAATCCTTAAGACTCTATGCATATTCCATTAAACACCCTTCGGGACATAGTGCTTATCATTCTGATTCTCTTCTGAGCTTGAGACCACCTAGTCGTCTATCAATCTGACCCCACTCTAAGCTTTAAAAAAGTCTCGACTGAGCTGTCTAGAATCTAAACCGCTCAGTCTTCTATTCGTCGTATCAAAGTCCCAGCGTTCCTTATCACGGCCTCTGTTCTTTCGCAAAGCTTTCCTCTCATCTGCATAAGTCCCAGATACATTTCTCTTTCTCCTTATCTCAAATGAATATTTTTATATTATGACCACAGATGACGTTCATACACCTCTATCCATCTATAGCTTGATCGCAACCATTATTGGTATTCATCTCATCCACGTAATTGTTCCCTTTCACAAATTCATCTCGTTCTGCTCCCATTCCCAACAGGAGCTGTCTAATTCTCAACCTCGACTCTGCCTTGCCTCATGTAACACACAGATCAATCTCCCTGTCATATCTTATCCTTCCCTGACACCTTTAGCTTCGTACAAACGTAACAGTAACTACATCCACTCGGTTCTTTACACAGGATCCTCACTTAAATTTCTCCTATCACATGAAATTTTTTGTACTCATTTTGGTATCTCGTCATCTGCATTCACATTTTTCTAGGCACTCTATCCAATACATCCTTTGTACAATTTTCTTTCCACTCGATCGATCTCTCTGATTATATACAGGAATTGACAAACGTAATTAATTCAGCTTTAAATTACCTATGTCTTTTGAATCTGTTTCTTTTATTCTGCGAGTATTCGCGTTTTTCTTATTACCAGTCTACACCTATTTTTCTTTCCAAAGATGATGAAAGTGAAGAATTTCGGTCGTGATCTTTGGTCCCTAACTGGGTCTTGCCTTATCTAATGATCTTTTTTTCATACTTGTTCGACGTTTCACGCGTTAGTGAGGTAGCGCCAAGAACACAAATTAAAGCCCATACTCGCCCATATACGTAATGATGGGTGATCTCTTTTTCCTTTACATTATATGCAAATATATTTGTCAGTCACTTCCAAATCCAGGAACAGGTAGCTGAGATTAAATTCTGAATATCTTTTTGGCTGGGTGATTGGAGTGTCACGTTTAACGATTTCGAAAATTGGAGAGATCCGGAGAGTCCAGCGAGAAAAAAAAAATATATCTAGAAAAAGGAAAGAGAAGTATGAGGGGTAACTAACCCTGAAGACTCAATTCAGATATTACCTTGTTAATAGATGAACAATTAACTACTTCGTTCACTACCTGTACCAATGTAAGTTTGTGTGCTCCTGAGAACTGGCTATACCGAAGCACCAGTAGAACTCATCTTGTATCTCATTTCCAGTCTTCCCAGAGTCTTTGTTTCCCCTGTATATTTTTCTCGTCCAAAAGTGATATTGTCAACTCGGACTTTGATGCTAATGTTAGTCATTTACAGTCATCTTTCTTCGGTGATGATTATACACTTTTGCAAATGCATTCCTTTTCTTTTCTTTGAGGAACACTTTCTTTTCATTCTTATGTTGGATTTTACTCTCCTATCCGTTATACTGCCTGTTCACTTTACTTTCCTTTGTTGCGTGCTATGCTGCTTCACAATTACCGTCTCTGCTTCAGGGACTCTGACCTGTCGTATTTTCGCTCAGTCAACATAACTGTTTACATTTACTACTCGCTGTATTTTTTTTCCCCAGCAAGATTTTTATCTCTCTGCCTCTATATTTCTTCGCAAATATTTCCCCTGCACAAAAAATAAAGAAGGCTTTTGGCTTCTCTGCTCCACATTATTCTATGACTGTTTTGTCTTTAGAAGAGGAAGATCTTTTATCTCCTTTATACTACCGGTGTATATCTCTACCCTCGGCTTTCTCTTAGACAATCCTTGATTTAATCTTCTTCCCACATTCATCTCCTCAGACATTCGTCAGCTGTGTTCTGTGTTCAATGAAAAGTTTAGAGTGACACGACAACCACATCTTTTACTCCTTTCTCATCCATTAACTTTTCTTTCAACTTTCCATATGTTGTTTTTCCTTGGAAAGTCTTTTCTCAAAATTTTGATGACCATTTTTCTTTGACAATTACACACACACACACACACACACACACACACACACACACACACATATATATATATATATATATTTTTTTTTTTATACCTCGTCGCTGTCTCCCGCGTTTGCGAGGTAGCGCAAGGAAACAGACGAAAGAAATGGCCCAACCCCCCCCCCCCATACACATGTACATACACACGTCCACACACGCAAATATACATACCTACACAGCTTTCCATGGTTTACCCCAGACGCTTCACATGCCTTGATTCAATCCACTGACAGCACGTCAACCCCTGTATACCACATCGCTCCAATTCACTCTATTCCTTGCCCTCCTTTCACCCTCCTGCATGTTCAAGCCCCGATCACACAAAATCCTTTTCACTCCATCTTTCCACCTCCAATTTGGTCTCCCTCTTCTCCTCGTTCCCTCCACCTCCGACACATATATCCTCTTGGTCAATCTTTCCTCACTCATTCTCTCCATGTGCCCAAACCATTTCAAAACACCCTCTTCTGCTCTCTCAACCACGCTCTTTTTATTTCCACACATCTCTCTTACCCTTACGTTACTTACTCGATCAAACCACCTCACACCACACATTGTCCTCAAACATCTCATTTCCAGCACATCCATCCTCCTGCGAACAACTCTATCCATAGCCCACGCTTCGCAACCATACAACATTGTTGGAACCACTATTCCTTCAAACATACCCATTTTTGCTTTCCGGGATAATGTTCTCGACTTCCACACATTTTTCAAGGCTCCCAAAATTTTCGCCCCCTCCCCCACCCTATGATCCACTTCCGCTTCCATGGTTCCATCCGCTGACAGATCCACTCCCAGATATCTAAAACACTTCACTTCCTCCAGTTTTTCTCCATTCAAACTCACCTCCCAATTGACTTGACCCTCAACCCTACTGTACCTAATAACCTTGCTCTTATTCACATTTACTCTTAACTTTCTTCTTCCACACACTTTACCAAACTCCGTCACCAGCTTCTGCAGTTTCTCACATGAATCCGCCACCAGCGCTGTATCATCAGCGAACAACAACTGACTCACTTCCCAAGCTCTCTCATCCCCAACAGACTTCATACTTGCCCCTCTTTCCAAGACTCTTGCATTTACCTCCCTAACAACGCCATCCATAAACAAATTAAACAACCATGGAGACATCACACACCCCTACCGCAAACCTACATTCACTGAGAACCAATCACTTTCCTCTCTTCCTACACGTACACATGCCTTACATCCTCGATAAAAACTTTTCACTGCTTCTAACAACTTGCCTCCCACACCATACATTCTTAATACCTTCCACAGAGCATCTCTATCAACTCTATCATATGCCTTCTCCAGATCCATAAATGCTACATACAAATCCATTTGCTTTTCTAAGTATTTCTCACATACATTCTTCAAAGCAAACACCTGATCCACACATCCTCTACCACTTCTGAAACCACACTGCTCTTCCCCAATCTGATGCTCTGTACATGCCTTCACCCTCTCAATCAATACCCTCCCATATAATTTACCAGGAATACTCAACAAACTTATACCTCTGTAATTATATATATATATATATATATATATATATATATATATATATATATATATATATATATATATATATATAAATATTGTTACGATCCCTGAACCTGTATCTACAAGATGAGGACTTGAGTAACCTTGTAAAGGTGTAGTAAGTTAATCCGACTAGATTGTTTGCCTAGGAGTTCATTAGGGCGGTCTTTTAACCTTAAGGGGACAACATACTATTAGAGGTCACTAATCAATAGTCTCGAGACTCGAGCCAGGATAGGCCTAGCGAGCCGCTGGCTGGTAGACACATCACGCTCTCTATAAGCTAACCCAACCTCGGAACACGATGATTAACTCCATGCCCTGGAAATGGACGGTGTGGAAATAAGGAGGGAATTTGGGTCAAGAAGCGGGGAGAGAGACACTAGCATAATGACAATCTGTCTGTCAACGATGAGAGCAAAAGAAGAAGTGATGGAATGCAAGGAAGAAAGAAACTTGGTCAACTAGGGACTTCGTCAAACGAGAATCAAGAATGAAGAATAAAGAACATTGTATGAAGACAATAAGCTCATGTATAAAGTTCCTGAGTCTGGTCAACACGAGGTTATATATTCATGCTGACACCACAGACAAGTTCCTGAACTTGTAATTCAAACTACATAAGTGAACGGATAAGGAGAATATCAATGAATTCAAGATCTACATACTGAGCTTCATGTATGAATATACTCCCCAGCAAGGCAGATCTACCGGTGAAAAAGAACCCTATATAACTATGCAAGAAATGTATGCAAGCGTGGTATACAGAAAAAATGTAATAACGTCATGAAGGACAAGAGAGAGAGAGAGAGAGAGAGAGAGAGAGAGAGAGAGAGAGAGAGAGAGAGAGAGAGAGAGAGAGAGAGAGAATGAGCATTCAGTGTCGTTTACAAAAAAATGTTGAAGTGACAGAATTGTATATTTTTGTGTTTTCAATCCCTAGTTACCGATGGCTTGTTTAAATAAACAGTAAGAAAGCCACAGGAGATCTTGTCATTGATGGAACCATTAGATGCAAAAATATGCCAACAAATCAAAGGTAAATTTGTTTGTGACGAGCAACAAAAACTTATTCAGTGTCATATGACTCAGACTGGCTAAATTAATGCAGGTACAATAACAAAATGTCCACAACGAAGCTTAAAGGAAATGTTACTATAAAACAAGGAACTAAGAGAAAGACCACATCATGGTGGAATGAGGATGTAGAAGAAGAAATGAAAATGAAAACATTAAGAACATGGACGAAGACCAGAGGAGTTCAGGATACGTTAAGCGTTGTTAAGCTCAAACATAAGAAGAAATATCATTCAGCAATGGAAAATTCGATGATATAAACATAATGAAGATCATTAGTGTCAGCAAAATTCATAGAATACTGGGGGAAAAACAATAGAAAATAAAATTCAATCCTGCATAAGTAGCATATTATTCTTTGATATTATGAACTTGTAAGCGTTAATGCATATATTTTCCAAGTTCTTGGTAAAAACAGCATCACAAAATATTCTGATAAAACTTAATAGCAGATGCTTGCTGTAGCTCTATGATGTACATGATATAGTTTTCAACACATAATTCACATAAATGATGAAGCCAAGAAACCAGACGTAGAATACTCGAGGAAAAATTGTCCAAACACTCGTAATGAAAGACGAGACACTGCCAAACAACAAGAAATCTTATGACAGCGAGTAATGGACATCCACAATAATGATCCAAATGGCTCGCTAAACTTGATTCTTTCTCCATTTCTTTTTTTTTTTTTTACATTTTGGAAGAATAAGTGGAAGTTCCTCAAAGAAACTGTTTCGTCGTTCCGTTTATAATAGTTTTTTTTTAGTTGCTTTGAGTTACTGAAAACTGAAATTGAGTACAGCGAATACTGACCTTGCTGTTGTTGACCATGCGTCATGATTACAGTAGCGGCAAACGAAACTCTTCATTTCTTCCTTTGTTTGTGAGCGGCCGAGTGCTACTCGAAATATCGAAGATGCTTCCACCACTCTTTCGAAGCTGTAATACAGGAACTTTACCATACTTGCTACTCGACACCGTGAGACCCCGCGTTGTGGCCAGCAGCTACATGAGAACAATCGATTCCTTCCCCTTGCCACTACGACCGCCCTCGGGCTTCACTGGCCGCGGGCGGGGTTCTACTTTAATCAGATCTTGTCAGCAGCTGAACCAACACTGAAGCCACAAAAGAGATGAGTGGAGAAGCCCCGGCTGGAAGATGAAGGAGGACTGTATTCCATGAAATGAGGAGGACGCAAAAGGAGCGAAATTCGTCAAGAAAAGGACAGTGTCCCTCTGCAGAAATGCATTCCTGACGCCCATGTAATAACAGTAAATTGCAGACGGTGGAGACAAGGCGTGAAGTGTTCAGCACAGTTGTTTACGTTCCTCCACGTGAAAAAATGTATCATGATGAGATAAGAGATTTTTGAGACATTTAGTCTGTGTTGTGTTCTATAATCGTCTTCAAAAGGTGCAAAATTTTTCTCATCTTAATTGTGCTGGGGCGTATATTACTTTCTTTTTTAATAACATGAAAGAAAACGTATTTTCATGCCACGGCACAAGTAAAAGTGGGGCAAATTTTGCACGTTTTGAAGATTTCTTTTGAGAAGCTTCTCCAGGAATGGGGGAGGCGGAACTCAGGGACGAGTAGGTCCCTCTATTTCTGGCTGATATTTTCCCTTCTCCTATCTTAAGATTTCTGAAAATCACTTTATGCACGAAAATCCTGAATGAACACCTGATCCTTTTTCTCGGTTTCAGAGTCAGTCCAGAGTCAGTCCATGTTGGAAAAATCAACACAAGACATCTTCGTCAGATAATTTTTTGACGATGTGTCTAATCATAATCATTAGTCCCCTTAAATGTTCACCACATACTGATGATGATGATGATGTTCATCTAACTGGAGCTGAGGAAGGGATGGATAACCGACCTGGCTGGTCGGCGATGATATAATTACCGGTTACATAATCTTTCAGGTCGATATCCGTCTTTCTTACAATATGCTATCGAATCTCAGGCATCAGCATTCCTGGTCGTATGTGCACTTTCTAATCACAATGTAACACTAACTTGTACTGTGATACAGATATCATATATATATAGATAGATAGGCGGGTATCTAGGAATGTGGAAATACAGTTGGGATATTATTTACAACATAGACGAAGTTCTGTTAAGGATCTTATTAGAGTCAACTGATTTACATAGGTGCACGACTTAATTCAGTGCTATAATCACATTTCAACCACCTCAAACTGCCACAGCACCAACTCTTGCATTCAGATCTCCCACCATTATGATGAGATCATTGCCAGTTCTTACTACAGATCACCTGCGGTACAGTGAAGCTCAATTATCTGGAAGGGTTTTCTTCTGGGAACTTACCTCACAGGTCCTAATGTGATTTCATTAGAACTGTGTTCTTTGGTCGAACCAAAGTATGACCAGGTTCGTTTTTGATAACATTGTCTAAACCTATTCTTAATGTTAACTTCAATACAATACAAAGAGAAACTGTTTTACTTCTACAAATCTCTAAGAAAATTCAACTCATTCACAGACAGTAAGGTGGGTCATTGATATCGTAAACGCTCAGTCAAATCTTAGATATCAAATGAGCTCAAAAGTTTGATGAAGGAAACATAACTTCTTGATAACACCTATGTTCTTTTTCTGGTAAGTGATGTAGAGAAACTATATGTTCTTTCTGTGCATATCAAAATATGGGAAGGGAAATTTATTCTATATTTCAAAATTTCAAATGAACTAGAAAATTACGTTGCTTTGAGTTTGTGTGATACAAGAATATCTGGAGTTGGTGCCTCGATATGAACAATGAAAATGGGTCGTCAACATTCACACATTAGAACGAATGCCTGAAACCATGTAGACAATCTGCAGTAAGCTGTGTGGTATATGGCTTGAGAATTACCTTGAACACGAGATGGAGATTCGTGTGCTCAAGCCTATCTATCTGGTGGATGTAACCTGAAACTCGATAACCTTAATGACTCTGGCAATCGATAGACTAATATCCCAGCACAGCTAACCCTTTGGCGTCCGCCCTCCCACCACAGACCCTCTCAAAAAAAAAAAAAAATGACGGAAATGAAGTGAGCGACCACGTTTTTATGGCACCTCCTTTTTTTTTTTTTTTTTAAAGCGGATGCCCACGACTGTCAACAAAACTACGAGAGTTAGGTGCACGATAACTTTTTCCCGTCACTTTTGTTGCGTCCGATCAACACTTAGAAAGATGGCCATCCACTTCATTCTCACGGGCTCCACCGACAATCAGGTGTGAGGCTACCAACACCCAAGTAGAAATAAGAAAAATGACTCCGGCCTCACACTTTAATCAGCCTTTATTTACACCAAATAAAATCATTACTAGTTGCAGTGATCGGAGGACACTGCAGATATTAGAAGCCATTTGCATTAGAGAGAAAGCACTAGTCATCAACATCCAGACAAACGTGACCATAGCCACACAGCTCTTTGATGACCCACCAATAGGACTTAGATCTAATGTCCTCTTAACGCAGATGGAACACGTCATTGACCCACTATAAGCTACTGAGTCCCTTATTTCAGGACAAGAGGAAAGTGTTACTGACCCTCCCGCTCCTGGGTTACGAAGGTCAGAGAGAATCAGACGAGCCCAACCTGATCTCAACTCCACAACCGAACAACAATAACGATCTCCCTTGATCCAACTTAGTGTATCTAATGATGGTCTGTCTATATTCCTACTGCGTTTGATATTGTTCTTCTGCGTTTCCTAAACTAAGTTTTTTCTGTATTTCTGTTTCCATATTTTGTATTTAGGTCGTAACTCGTACTACCTTTCATGATCTTATTAATCTGTATTGCTTTTACAGCCTTTCCTTACTTTTAATGTGCTATGCAGTGTGGATATCTCCGAGCGTATTTCGAAAATACATTCCATTTGCGCTTTACATTTTATTGTTAAACTTTGAGACGGGTTTTTCTCTTTTTTGTAGATTCCTGACGATGTATGCCTCTGTGAAGGCAAAAGCTTGATTTAAATGAAATGCATGATTTTGGACAACCGGTGTTTGAGCACCCACCTAATGGTAGAACGATATTGAGAAAATTAGAGAACATAAGAAAGAAGATGAATAATTCTGAAATGCTGTCGTATTCAATTATATGTGCATATATATATATATATATATATATATATATATATATATATATATATATATATATATATATATATATATATTCATTCTTTCCTTTTTTTCTTTCATACTATTCGCCATTTCCCGCCTCAGCGAGGTAGCGTTAAGAACAGAGGACTGGGCCTCAGAGGAAACATCCTCACCCGGCCCCCTTCTCTGTTCCTTTCTTTGGAAAATTAAAAAAAAAATGAGAGGGGAAGATTTCCAGCCCCCGCTCCCTTCCCTTTTAGTCGCCTTCTACGACACGCAGGGAATACATAGGAAGTATTCTTTCTCCCCTATCCCCAGGGATATATTTATATATATATATATATATATATATATATATATATATATATATATATATATATATATATATATATTTACTGGTGCGTAACGCTGTTGAATACTTCATATCCCTGTCAAATATTTAATCACCATAAACCTTCTATATCACTGGACACCAGAGTTACTATTACATTAATTTATCATATATGGTGAGTGTGTGCATGATACGCTTTCCATAAATGATGAAAGTTGCCAACTTAGTTTATCACATGTGTGTAATGGATAATGAAAGATAATTTGGATGCTGACCGCAGGCAGTGGTGCTGTGGCATACAATGGCGAATGAATTAACTGCAGCGAACGTTGGAAACTCGCCAGCGGCAATGTTTTATTGTATAAAGGTGTTCATTTGTGTAGTATGGATATGTATTGCCACATTGTCGTGTGTGGATACTATATGACTCCAGTATTATTGCCTGTGTTGGCCTGTGTGCTCTGAGCACATCAGGTCTGTATCGCTGTGATGCAACAGCATCAATGGGTGATTTTGGAAGACTGAAGCTGTTGTATTTTGCTTTATATATCTATATTGTTTCTCAGGGAGACTTGATGATTTGGTTGTAACGATGTAACGATGCGGGGACTTCATTACCATCGGATTGGCCAGTGACACTGGTGTTGTAGTAGTGTGGGATTGTATACCATCGAACTGGTTGTGGATACTATCGTTGTATAATGGCGTGGGACCATATTACCATAAATTGAGTGTCGACATTACCATCGTAATATAACTTCATATTACCACAGTATTATCTGTGGACTCTCACAGCGTACAGGAGTTGAAATGACACTATTTGCCACTAACGTTTTCTTTGTAGACACTTTATAATGTTATGGACCTGTACTGTCTTAGGTCTGGCTGCGGATTCAAACGGTGTGAAGACGTGGGTCTGTATTGCTCAATTTTCTTTGAGGAACAGTGATATATAATGGCGTAGCTCTGTGCTACATATCGTGGATGGTTATAGAGATTTGCATTTCACCGGCATGGTTTCTGCACTACCATAGTGCTGGTTGCCTGGAAACACCACAGTTGTACTGCTCTGCATAACCGTACATTCTTTTTCCGTTGTCCTAAACATCACCCGAGCTATCTGCTCTGACTCGACAGTTAAATGGAAAACCGTATCAAATCCGTATTCTCATTTCTATGGGGGAGAGAGAGAGAGAGAGAGAGAGAGAGAGAGAGAGAGAGAGAGAGAGAGAGAGAGAGAGAGAGAGGGAGAGAGAGAGAGAGAGAGAGAGAGAGAGAGAGAGAGAGAGAGAGAGAGAGAGAGAGAGAGAGAGAGAGAGTCTCTCTTCTATGAGCATTTTACCGAAGCTTCCGACACATGTGTTTGTTCGTTTGTGGAGTTTTAGGATCACTCGGTAAGTTTGCCTACGAGCCGCTGAAAGAGAGGCAGCTTAAGCCGCAACTTGACAATGACACACATAGTAATGATGAACAGCATTGGTCACGTGCGCTTCTTCATCTATACTTCACGGTTCCACATCTACGTCTCCTGTCGTTCTAAAGGTCCTGGACCCACCAGTTGTACATTAATACTTTCGCGGCAAAACGGAACTTTATAAGTATTTCCAGCAATGGAGTAAAAGCAGGTCTTACTGAGTTAGAACACCGTGCCCGACCCCACCCCACCCCATACACACACACACACACACACACACACACACACACACACACACACGCGCGCGTGTGCGCATAGCAAGGGGTAACCCAATCGCAACCTTAAGTTATTAAAACAGATCTCTGTTAAACAACGCAGTTAGAAATGGAATGCAAAGTACCAGAAGAAGGCAAAATTAGAGAATTATGGAGCATATATACATACATATATATATATATATATATATATATATATATATATATATATATATATATATATATATATATATATATATATACATCAGTACTGGAAAGGCAAGGAAATAATTTTAATGAAGAACTGTCTAAAGAGCACCACAAATAAGGCAAACATTAGACATGCGTAAAGATTCATGCTCGGAATTGTATCCCTTACAAACTACATATCTCAGGAAACTGGTAACTAGGGAGCGCTAACCTTGTCATTCTTTTACGCTATGCCTTTAAGGGGACTACATCTTACTCAGCAGAATTCAGGGCAGACCACCTCACTTGGACCTTGAGATCTGTGCGATCTACGTAGCTTTGTAAAACTTCTCTTCTCTCTAAACGCTGTGTGGCACTTTACTAAACTACCATTCGCACTGTCCATACTACAACAACTGGTTGATATTCTGGTCGTCATCCCGCACTCTGCTGACTGCTGAAGTCTCTGGTCTGAATGGTTGGAGATTTTATTCTTTTTGGTGAGGTTGAGTCGGGAGGAAAGTTTAGAGCAGGAAGCGGGAAGATGAAAGAAGAGGAACTCGTCTTAATCTTCCAGCAGGAGGAATAGCAGACTTAGTACCAGCAACTTCTGAAATCTTTCTACCAGCCAGGTATCACGCATGTGTTACCAGACGTAGGTCTCGACTCTCTCTCTCTCTCTCTCTCTCTCTCTCTCTCTCTCTCTCTCTCTCTCTCTCAAATGAGAGTTATAAAAGTACTGGGCGTGATGAAGCACCAAGGAACGAGAGAGTATTGCTTTGCAGGGATATTCATAATCAATGATTAGTCAGATAATGGTATATAAATGAGTTGATGAACCATTAGCATCCGGAATGCGTAATCATTTCACGATAAGTATAAACGCTGATTCTGCAACCACTAAAACACAAAGGCAAAGAAATGTACACACACACACACACACACTCACACAATATACATATATATATATATATATATATATATATATATATATATATATATATATCATCCCTGGGGATAGGGGAGAAAGAATACTTCCCACGTATTCCCTGCGTGTCGTAGAACGCGACTAAAAGGGGAGGGAGCGGGGGGCTGGAAATCCTCCCCTCTCGTTTTTTTTTTTTTTTAATTTTCCAAAAGAAGGAATAGAGAATTGGGTCAGGTGAGGGTATTCCCTCAAAGGCCCAGTTCTCTGTTCTTAACGCTACCTCGCTAATGCGGGAAATGGCGAATAGTTTGAAAGAAAAAAAGAATATATATATATATATATATATATATATATATATATATATATATATATATATATATATATATATATATATATATATATATCGTAAATGAGATGTCCTAGATTAGTGCCTGGGTTGCTCGTGCTGTGTCAGTAGTTTCTACTGGATTATGGGTTAATTAAAAAGATGCGTAAAGAACAGGTTGTTTGATGTGGATGTGCTGAAAGGGAAGGTAAGGGAAGTTTTGGCTCGTTTTGTTGGTGCAGGCGAGAGTAAATAATGATGGCGGCCCTAGGAAAAGAACCGATTCATATGTTTAAGAAGGAGTGGAAGTGAATGAGCCTCAGAAAATGGCCTGTGGTTAGATTGACTCGGATATACTAAGTAAAGAAATGGCAAGGGCAAGATGAAATGCAACTAAGTTTACTGGTAGAGAAGATGGAGATATCTAAGGATGCATCGACCCCATATGCAAGTGAAGCTCTTCGCGCGCGCTAGGGTTGTATGTAGACGAGAATAGATAGTGAGAGGCAGAGTGAGGAAGCTCAGTCGATAATGTCACAAATGCAAAGGGAGATGTATGGGCTTTTCTTGAGGGAAGGAAGGCGAGTAATTTGGAGACACGGAGAAAATGGCGGTCCAAGTGAGTGATGGGAGGAGATATCATCAGCGACATCAAGAGAGACTAAGATAATGTTTTGAAAGTTAGTGAGGCACAGAAGAACAAGGGATGGAGAGAGACATTGAGGAAAGTGGACGGCAAAGTGGCAACAGAAATAAAGTGACACAGTGAAGACAGGGAATGGGAAAATGGATATTGGAAATATGAATGAGTGTTTTTAAGAATTGATGAGTTTCACACGATAAGGAGGGCGATTGTAACGTGTTTGGGACGAGGTGGGATACTAATTGAAAGTATATATATATATATATATATATATATATATATATATATATATATATATATATATATATATATATATATATATATATCCCTGGGGATAGGGGAAAAAGAATACTTCCCACGTATTCCCTGCGTGCGTAGAAGGCGATTAAAAGGGGAGGGAATGGGAGGCTCGAAATCCTCCTCTTCCGTCTTTAATTTTCCAAAGGAAGGAACAGAGAAGGGGGCCAAGTGAGGATATTCCCTCTAAGGCTCAGTCCTCTGTTCTTAAAGCTACCTCGCTAATGCGGGGAATGGCGAATATGTATAAAAAAAAATATATCTGTGTGTGTGTGTGTGTGTGTGTGTGTGTGTGTGTGCCTGTGTGTGTGTGTGTGTGTGTGTGTGTGTGTGTAGCCACACCAGAAAAAGTGCTTACAACTGTTTTCTTTTCCTCGGGAAGATATGTGTCCGTCCGGCACACAACTCACAACACTCCAACGACCCAGCAGTTGTTTACCACATCTGCCGGCGTGATTTTCTGGTGAAATACTTGTGTGTTAAACCCCGTCGACATGTGTTATTGTTTTCTGAGCTGCTTCTGCAATTTCTGTCAGCTGGGTAAATATACAGCAGGAAGTATTTTGTCCTGACGGAAATAATAGCGGAAAGTAATAGAAAGACATCCCTACCAAAATCTTCCGCAATAATTTGAAAATATATATACGAATAATGAAAAAGGGATCATCATATGTATATATACATATATGTTGAATGTTTGAAATTTATGAAATGCTACTGAGCACAAGATATATCATCAGGCATGTCGAACTGAGATGCCACCAGCAGGTAACTGCTCCCTCCCAACCACCCCAGCGAAAACTGTTATCGAGACTGAGTCAACCGACTGCCGCCTCTGACCTCAGTCATGGTCCAGGTAGGCACAGTGAGAACTAGGGGTGCCCACAGTGGCTGCCCACGACCATGTAGTGAGGATCAGGCAGAATCATAAGGAGGTCATCGTTTACTATGAGTGGTATGCAAAGTCGACAGAGTAAGCAACCGGCCATATAAGGCCACAGCTTACGAAGCTGGTGGTCCAGGCCAGCAGATAAAAGAGATAACCAGATGAATGAAATGGCCGCCACTGACCACAATGATTCCCCTAGCAAAGTGGAGCACAACCGGCGCTGATAATGGAGTTGCTTGTGGCGCATTATGGCCCAAAGGGACTGGAGGATGACAAGCGTTAGTGGAGACATAGTGAGGATGTCACAGAGAAGGGAAATGGCCGAACGATAATCAAGGTGATAGTTGTGGCAAGCGAGGTCATGGACGAGGAATGGAAGACCAGGTTTGCTCAAGATGATATCCTGATAACTGTGACGGGCGCTCGTCAGATACAGAATGTAGCAAGAACTTATATACCAATTGATTCTCCTTCATGAAGGAGGAGGAAAAGATAGCCGATGCATTGGAGACACTTATTAATGTTGTGTGGTACCAGATGAGGAATGAAATATAAAAGGTGACGCATTACAAAGGATGTGTTCTCAGCCGTCAGGATAACACTGAATAGGATTAATGATCGAATGAATGTTATGATTAGGCTAGGGAATAGGTGGGAAAGAGAGAACAACTCTTTAGGTGACATCACTACAACTTTTCCTTAGTCTAACACATTCGATTAATCTTATCAAAATCATTAGTTTAAGTGATATGGATGAGAAAGTTGTACCCAAAGCATAACAATTTACACTGGAAACTCCACCTGAACAATAAAGTTACGAAGCTCCAGTAATGGAGTTACGAGGACGTATCAGATGAGCTGAGGTAGTGTAAACCAGGGATAAAATGGATTGTGACGAGGCATCAGAAGTGGAAAATGTGAGGAAAAAGAAGAGTCTTTCCTTGAAGACAGGTGAGAGACACCATAAGCAGCATAGAAATAAGAAAGATACAATCAATGAATAAGAGTACAGACTAAAGTCACAAACATCGATTGGGACTGATACAAGATACCCTAAACACGAAGAGGATAAACTTCGTGCAAGGCAGCAGACATGTCTGAGACACCAGGGAGAATGCAACTTTAATACCTGGACACAGCACTAAGGAGCACGATGGCTGCAAGTGGCAGGGAGGAGTAAACCATCACAGTAGTGGAAAGATTCTCTGCGATCGTATGTCTTCGTAGAATTCGCCTTGGGGAGAGAGAGAGAGAGAGAGAGAGAGAGAAAGAGAGAGAGAGAGAGAGAGAGAGAGAGAGAGAGAGAGAGAGAGAGAGAGAGAGAGAGAGAGAGAGAGAGAGACAGACAGACAGACAGACAGACAGAGATCGTCAGCAAAAGAGAGAGAGAGAGAGTTTGGTCAATCACGACACAGATTGTTTTACGAAACGAAGAAGTTCCCCAAGAATTGTCTTTGAAGCTCATTAGTGTATAATCAAAACTTTCTCCTCAGCTGCCCATGCAGAATGATCATGCGAAAGAACGTCAGTATTGAGGGAAACATTTGATATTAATCATCACGTGCGATGTTACGAGAAAAGAAAAACATGTTGTCATAAAGAGAGAGACGAAAAATACATCGCAAGAAAATGTTACGAGGCTCATTAACGAGTATGTAATCAAAACTTTCTCGTCGGCTGCCCACGCTTCCGTGTTGAGGTACCTCAGAGAACCCGACGCTTATGTCTTGGATAAGGCGACCCCTCGCCCCTCACAACCTCTCAGTCCATGACTACTACTACTACCCCAGACTATGATAGTGCACGTCGGGATGAACGACGATGGCTGGTGTTGTGGTGATGCTCCTGTACACCGAAGGACTTGACCGCGAGTGACAATGGCTGGTGTGTACACACGGTTGAGAAAGATAAAAAAAAAAAAAGTGTCTTCACGGATGGATCCGATAAATTCCTTGTAAATTATCCCAAAGTTCGTTTACAAAAGGGAACATGACGCACGTACACCTCACAGCTGCCTCTAATGTTTTATGCTATAAAAGTCGAAGGAGTGATAAAAAAAAATGTCCACAGCCGATGTCATAAACAAGGACTCAAAAAGGAACAGTCCGCAATGCTAGTTATATCCATAGACATTTACTGTCCTATTGCGCTGGTATATCTAATCATCTGTTAACGAAGTCGAACCATTGCTCACCGTAAAGTGCCGTTTTATTTACGCGGATCTGTTTTGCTTGTTAGGTGACGGTGACGGGCTCACGAGGAAAACAAACAAGCAGCTCTTAGTACGTGCCTTTGTAAACAAAGTAGGAGATTGTCTTGTTGTTTCTGTATCTGAGACTCCCTCCCTTATTGTCGACTGCATAGCAGATGACTGAATTGCATTGTAATACATCCACAGTATTTGGGGAGGCTTGCAATGTAGTGAAAATGTTCTTGAGAGGTATTTGTGCTCGATATTTCCCTGTGGGAAATACAAAATACTCATTGATCTTGGAGGGCACCTGGTGACTTGCATGTAATGCATACTAAAGAACAGAAAACTCTCATCCTTAGGTAAGAACCCACTTATGGCAGATAGATAGTTCGGCAGAATTTCTTTAGGGTCTTTAGAAATATGGCAGACTGAAAGCTGGTGGACAAGATATTATTGATATAGACATCCCACGTCGGGGTAAATACTGTCATCTACTGTAAAGAACAAGACTGTTACTCTAACTTCTCTCATTTCATACTTTAAAATGAAAATGCTGATCCATCATTATAAAGAGACGATGGCAGAAGGAGTCTGGAGAGGGATGCTGCAGATTTTAAACTTCATTAATAGCCCTGAATCATTAACATATTTAAGAGGAGTTAGAGGCTAAACGTGCGTCACTAATTTTCAGAAGGTCGTAAATGCGTTCGTGAGAAAATTGTGTTTATATCAGTCTGGCCTCAGCATGCTTTAAGGTTGTTTTCCACGCATCTAATTTTTGACAAAGGCAAAAAGAAAATCTAAAAAAGTTCTCTCTGAAAAGGTAAAAGTTCATATGTATGTGTGCTTTCGAAGATGGAAACATATCTTGTATTACAAGTACGAGCAGTAGTGTCGTTACTGGCGTGTTTGACATGTTAAGTCGGCAGAAATTGTTCAACGTCGGCTATTAAGGTTACAACGTTCTCTGTTTATCCTGCTCGTTAGGGCTGTTAGTGCCACCTGCGTGGGATCCTTTATGTGAACATGGCAAACATGAGGATTATCATATGTTACACATAACCACATGGATTAGAGCCCCGCTTCCCGAACAGGTATTGATGTGAGATGAATTGTGTCCAGCAAGTCATAATGTGGATGATCAGGACTCTTGTTTGCCATGCACGGCGTGTGGACGTATGACTAGGATGTGTAGGTGACCGAACACAAGGTTGTCTTCCAGCAACTATTGCTAAGATTCGTTGTCGAGGAACATTTTAAAGGATTTACTTGTCATATTCATCTTTGATGAACCTATGATATCTACAATGTGCAGTCAGTTACGGTTAAGAAATGGATACCAAATAGTTTCTAATATACCACAAAAAGACAAATGATATATATATATATATATATATATATATATATATATATATATATATATATATATATATATATATATATATATTATCCCTGGGGATAGGGGAGAAAGAATACTTCCCACGTATTCCCTGCGTGTCGTAGAAGGCTACTAAAAGGGGAGGGAGCGGGGGGCTGGAAATCCTCCTCTTTTGTTTTTTTTTTTTTTTAATTTTCCAAAAGAAGGAACAGAGAAGGGGGTCAGGTGAGGATATTCCCTCAGAGGCCCAGTCCTCTGTTCTTAACGCTACCTTGCTAACGCGGGAAATGGCGAATAGTTTGAAAGAAAGAAAGAAAAAAAAGATATATATATATATATATATATATATATATATATATATATATATATATATATATATATATATATATATGTGTGTGTGTGTGTGTGTGTGTGTGTGTGTGTGTGTGTGTGTGTGCGTGTGTGTGTTTGCCCTATATTCGATAAAAATTTATCAGTTCTGACTTTCTTCTTCATTGAAAATATGAAGTGCACAAATAATAAAGACAATCAGGGCTTCGCAAATGTCTGTAGAGCTGTATACTTCAAGGCAGAAAGGTTATAAGACGAGAGGAAGACGAAGGAAGGAAGAGAATCCCACATCTTATTTGTTAAACGAAAGAAATTTCATTCAACATGCGTATTACTCTGCTCTTAGAGCTTCCAAAATATCATAACATAAACAAAGTAAATATATTAGTCTTCAGTCTTATATACTTTGTCAATCTTCTCCCTGAGATAAGAGGTATGATATACCTATTTTCAAAGGTCACATTACTACTTGCAATGTTGCAATACACACTTGAACACCTTAGTACCTTACCTTAACGTAGCTTATTACACTATAGCACCGCAAACTTCGCTTTACGGCACTGATTACTTTGTGGTACCGATATCATATTCGGTTTCAATTCAGAGTTCAGTAGTACACCTTGATCTGTGATACTTGGACAACATAATCATTACCGCTCTTTGTTTCGCTCCAGAGTATCATCGTACCAAATTTCAATAGTGACAAAACGACGGGTTTTGTAGTTATCCTGCGTCAACTACGTTATGGACGGACGGTCTCCGACAGACAGATGGACGGGAAATCTAATTAATGTAGGGGATCCTAAACCTTCGTTTTCCGTGGCCCTAATAAATGCCCTTTTGTTCGACACTACTAATTACCAATTCAGGTACAGTCACACCAGAAATTACTTTTACCCCTTTGGCGTCGAATGATACGACAAGCCGGCGAAAAATTATGAACAGGTCTCTCAAACCCGGCTTTGCAGTAGTACACCTGATGTCTTTATAGGGAAATAAGTGGAGCCATCAGTGCCATAATTAGACCTGTTAATATTTGGTATGATGCAATGACGTCGCAGTCACGTTTACCAACCCTATCGAAGACTATAGAAAAGTTAGTTAGTGTTTATCAGTTACAAATCCATCGCACACAGGGACAAAAACAATGCATGGTCTGGCTGTACATTTAAGGTTGGACTCACAATCCGACAGTGTTCAAACGTAAGTATTATTTGGCTACATTATTTGGCTGAAAACATCTTCCTTGCAATACAGGTGAATTATATCTGACTTTCTCTTTTACAGAATTGCAGTCTTACAACAATTTACATATCTCATCTCTATGTTCAACATTATGCTTCTGAATAAGTTGAGTTTACATCTGCTTATTTACCATGTCAAGCCTATTCTATATTTATGGAGGTGTGTGTGTGTGTGTGTGTGTGTGTGTGTGTGAGAGAGAGAGAGAGAGAGAGAGAGAGAGAGAGAGAGAGAGAGAGAGAGAGAGAGAGAGAGAGAGAGGACATTATAATTGTGTAATAACGATATAACCATAAAGATTACTGTTTTGAAAATATGATTAATTTACAAATAGGATTTGATCATAAAGGACATACGAAACGAGTGGCATGCAGTGCTCTAAGCAATATATTTCAGGAATGAGACTGAAACTGTGGACTTCATCTAGACTCCAGGCAAAAGCAATCATACTTTCTCGCTTCATTTTTTGCCATGATTTATCTAATGAGATTTCATATTCGACTCCCCGAGGCATTGCTATCAAGGATGCCATCAAAACCAATGAAATAATGAAGTACAATTAAGATGTAATCATGTTAACAATTTCAGCATGATCGAGGAAAAAAAAGAATGAAATATCCTGATTCATATCCAGTTATATGCCAAGGCTCTTAATTCCTGGGGTCAATGGCAGTCCAAACTAATGTTATGTGCTCAGTCTCTCTTACTTAAAGAACACCTCATTTCAAAACACGTTACACTGATACATCACAAAATGTCAGGTCTTCTATATTTCGCCGGAACACGTCGACATTGTATGAGAAAGCATCATGAAACTCTCGAAGACTCTGTCAAAAAAAAAAAAAAATCCCAAGAACACCTTCCACCATGGAACACAACCATAAATTCTGCCCCAGCAACAATAACTTCACTTCTTGCCTGCCATAAATTTACCTTTGTCCCGACCAATGGCTTCAGGCCACACATTCATCCATCAACGATATTCTGTATAAAAATTCTTCATTGTGAGCATCACGTCTGAGAAAACTATTTAGATATTCTAATACTTTGCATACGTTGGCTCTCATACAATATGAATACTTATTTCTCCTTCTTCTTCTTCTTCTTCTTCTTCTTCTTCTTCTTCTTCTTCTTCTTCTTACTTTTTCTGCCGTCTCCCACGTTAGCGAGGTAAAGCCAAAAACAGACGAAGGCAGTCTTCATTCGCGCACAACCATTCTCTAACTATTATGTGTAATGAACTGAAATCACAACTCCCTATCCACAACCAGGCCCCACAGATCTTTCCCATGGTTTCCTCTGGCTGCTTAATATGTTCTGGGTCAGTTCATTAACAACATATCGCTCCCTGTAAACCACATCCCTCTAATTCACTCTATCCCAAGCACACTTTTCACCAACCCTCGTCTTCAGGCCCCGAGCATTCAAAATTTTATTCAGTCTCTTTCTATCTCCATTTCTGTATCTTCTTTCTCATTATCCCCTCTACTGTGGACATATATATATCCTCTTTGTAAACCTTTCCTCATTCATTCTCTCCATATGTTCAAACCATTTAAGCACACCCTCCTCAGCTCTCTCTCAACAATACTCTTCTTATTACCACACATTTCTCTTGATCTATCATTACTTACTCGATCAACCCTCTTCACACCACATATTGTCTTCAAACATTTCATTTCCAATAAATTCATCCTCTTCCGTACATTTTCATATGTAAAAATACCTCGCAAATATACGACAACGTAGGGACTACCATACCTTCAAATATATAACTCTTTCATCATCCCAGATAATGACGACTCTATTCACATATTGCTCAGTGCTCCCAAAATCATCACCCCTCACCCACCCTATGACCCACCTCAGCTTCCATGGTTCAATTCGCTGTCGTGTCCACTCATTCAAATTTTCTTTCTTCTTCATTCATACTCACACCCCAGCTAACTTCACCCTACGCAGTGCTAACTCTAATAACCTTGCTCTTATTCACTTTTACACTCAACTTTCTCCTTTCACACACTGTTCTAAACTCAGGCACCAACTTCTGCAATTTTTCACTCGACTCTGCCGTTAGTTCCATGTCATCAGCAAACAGCAGCTGACTTACCTCTTCGACCCCCTCACCCTTAATTGACTGTGTACTTGCTCCCCCTCTCTCGCATTTACCTCCCATCCATAAGCAAATTAACAGGCATGGTGACACACACACACACACACACACACAAACAAACACACACACACACACACACACACACACACACACACACAAGCCCTACCGCTTATCCACCTCCACCTGGAACAATTCATTCTCCATTCTATCTTACTCTCTCAATAAAAACTACTCACTGCTTCTAATAGCTTTCACGCGACATCAGTTTTT
The DNA here is from genome assembly GCF_036320965.1 of Panulirus ornatus. Classification (NCBI taxonomy): domain Eukaryota; kingdom Metazoa; phylum Arthropoda; class Malacostraca; order Decapoda; family Palinuridae; genus Panulirus; species Panulirus ornatus. The sequence goes on along the minus strand of NC_092231.1, from coordinate 19,541,725 downwards.
CGTAAAACCTTCTATAAAGCATCTTTGTCATCCCTGTAACATGCTTTCTCCAGATCCATAAATGCCACACACAAGTCCTTCTGTTTCTCTTAAGCATTCTCAAATATTTTCTTCAAAGGAAACATCAGAGTGGCTGGATAGGATGTTATTGCAAATGGATTTCTTAAGATTGGGGATGTCTGTGTTGTTGATTAGTTGGTTCGGACTTTCACTGTAGGTATGAATCACTGAGAAGCGTCTGAGGATTAGCAGAATGCATGATTAGAGACATTGCATAAAGGCAAAGGGGGACAAGGGTGAGTCTTAGAATTACAAAGGTGTATGTTTGTTGAGTGTACTTTGTATGGAAGAATGGAGACTTGAGAGGGTAGCGGCATGCAATGAGCTCAGAGTTCTACACTTGTGTTGCCCCATTTCTTAACATTCTCTATTCGTAACAAGTCTTCATTCCTACATGCGCGTACACATTCACACACCCTATCCTAAGCCAAATACCCATTAAATCGACCAGTAGTGAGGGGAGGATGAACACCTGGGTTGGGTGAGGTCAAACGCCGCCGCGCCAAAGATTCGTTCCCGTGCGGGCCCGACCTCGGCAGCGCCCATGGTGACGCATGACCAGTAACGCTAACTACTGCTACACCACTTGTGTATGTGCGTATGTGTGTGTGTGCGCGTGTGTGTGTGTGTGTGTGTGTGTGTGTGTGTGTGTAAACCCAACAGTGAATTTACATGGTATATACCTATAATATCCCATTTTAGTTCTCATTTGTTTCCTACTGTTAAGACTTCAGAACAACCAAATACAACCTAGCAATAACGCCACAAAATATGTATCGTTTCAATATGCTTCGCAAGATCTTTTGGGTTGTTGTACCGGTGGTGATATTAGCTTCCTCCTGAGTAACTTAGCTGTTTGCAGGGATCTGGTTCACTCTCGTGGGAACTATTGCTCACATACCTGGAGCAGCTATTCTTCACGTTCTCTACGAGTCAGAGTAGACTCGCTCTTGCTATCACTACTCTCCAACCATTGATCTCCCCATCCATCATGTTGTTGCTGCTGCTGCTCTCTCTCTCTCTCTCTCTCTCTCTCTCTCTCTCTCTCTCTCTCTCTCTCTCTCTCTCTCTCTCTCTCTCTCTCTCTCTCAGGCATTATTTCGGACGTATCATCCCGCCCCCCCATGAGCCAACTGCGTCTATCCCAGCTACAATGGGCTGGGACGCCCAGGTATGCGCCTGGTTACTGCGTCTCATAGTTTCTGTGTGTGTGTGGAGATCCACCATACGAGGATTGATCGTTATGGTCCCTATCGCTTTCCTCGAGTAGTGGAACTGTAAAGTCTTTTCCCCTTCTTATGCCTTCCTACATATGATCTATTTGCCATGAGAAGTTAGGTGTACGAACACCGAAAGAGCTCAGTTTAATTTCTGCATTCTTCATTCCATAACTCTACACTTTTCATCCAAGATTGCTACAGTTAAATGCAAGTTTTGCATATTTCATTTCGACGACTTGTACGAAAAATGATGCTTGAGAAAAACAAGGGATGAAGTGCACAGGAGTACTACCAATCCTAGGATGATCCCTCATAACCTAACGTACAAACTGGGAACAAGTATCAGCTGAAGCCATTTTCCAGAAATTTCAAGCCAGAACCATTTTCCTTTTAAAAGAACCAAGTCTACTCTGACGTTTGATAGAATATGCAGTTGTATGAGCATGAATTCTCTGAGCTCAACTTCAGATTTTAAATATTTCAGTTTGCAGGAAAACTTGTATTTTTTTCTACAACTGTGGAGTTTTGCCATGGACACGATTCAGCATCACTGCTCAACTTGACAGCTCAGTAATGGCTTTTTATAAAGTTGAACACTCCAGACTTATCTAAAATTTCATCTGGCACAAGGATTGCACTGTTACTCTATGGCACGTACCCACTATATATATATATATATATATATATATATATATATATATATATATATATATATATATATATATATATATTCCTATGAATCCACGGGGAAAATGAAACACGATAAGTTCCCAAGTGCACTTTCGTGAAATTAATCACATCATCAGGGGAGACACAAGATATATATATATATATATATATATATATATTTATTTATTTTTTATTTATTTTGCTTTGTCGCTGTCTCCCGCGTTAGCGAGGTAGCGCAAGGAAACAGACGAAAGAATGGCCCAACCCACCCATATACACATGTATATACATACACCCCCACACACGCAAATATACATACCTATGTATCTCAACGTATACATATATGTACACACACAGACATATACATATATACACATGTACATAATTCATACTGTCTGCCTTTATTCATTCCCATCGCCACCTCGCCACACATGAAATAACAACCCCCTCCCCCCTCATGTGTGCGAGGTAGTACCAGGAAAAGACAACAAAGGCCACATTCGTTCACACTCAGTCTCTAGCTGTCATGTAATAATGCACCGAAACCAAAGCTCCCTTTCCACATCCAGGTCCCACAGAACTTTCCATGGTTTACCCCAGACGCTTCACATGCCCTGGTTAAATCCATTGACAGCACGTCGACCCCGGTATGCCACATCGTTCCAATTCACTCTATTCCTTGCACGCCTTTCACCCTCATGCATGTTCAGGCCCCAATCACTCAAAATCTTTTTCACACCATCCTTCCACCTCCAATTTGGTCTCCCACTTTTCCTCGTTCCCTCCACCTCTGACACATATATCCTCTTGGTCAATCTTTCCTCACTCATTCTCTCCATGTGACTAAACCATTTCAAAACACCCTCTTCTGCTCTCTCAACCACACTCTTTTTATTACCACACATCTCTCTTACCCTTACATTACTTACTCGATCAAACCACCTCACACCACATATTGTCCTCAAACATCTCATTTCCAGCACATCCACCCTCCTCCGCACAACTCTATCCATAGCCCACGCCTCACAACCATACAAAATTGTTGGAACCACTATTTCTTCAAACATACCCATTTTTGCTTTCCAAGATAATGTTCTCGACTTCCACACATTCTTCAAGGCTCCCAGAGTTTTCGCCCCCTACCCCACCCTATTATATATATATATATATATATATATATATATATATATATATATATATATATATATATATATATATATTTTTTTTTTTTTTTTTTTTTTTTTTTTTTTTATACACTGTCGCTGTCTCCCGCGTTTGCGAGGTAGCGCAAGGAAACAGACGAAAGAAATGGCCCAACCCCCCCCCCATACACATGTACATACACACGTCCACACACGCAAATATACATACCTACACAGCTTTCCATGGTTTACCCCAGACGCTTCACATGCTTTGCTTCAATCCACTGACAGCACGTCAACCCCTGTATACCACATGACTCCAATTCACTCTATTTCTTGCCCTCCTTTCACCCTCCTGCATGTTCAGGCCCCGATCACACAAAATCTTTTTCACTCCATCTTTCCACCTCCAATTTGGTCTCCCTCTTCTCCTCGTTCCCTCCACCTCCGACACATATATCCTCTTGGTCAATCTCTCCTCACTCATTCTCTCCATGTGCCCAAACCATTTCAAAACACCCTCTTCTGCTCTCTCAACCACGCTCTTTTTATTTCCACACATCTCTCTTACCCTTACGTTACTTACTCGATCAAACCACCTCACACCACACATTGTCCTCAAACATCTCATTTCCAGCACATCCATCCTCCTGCGCACATCTCTATCCATAGCCCACGCCTCGCAACCATACAGCATTGTTGGAACCACTATTCCCTCAAACATACCCATTTTTGCTTTCCGAGATAATGTTCTCGACTTCCACACATTTTTCAAGGCTCCCAAAATTTTCGCCCCCTCCCCCACCCTATGATCCACTTCCGCTTCCATGGTTCCATCCGCTGACAGATCCACTCCCAGATATCTAAAACACTTCACTTCCTCCAGTTTTTCTCCATTCAAACTCACCTCCCAATTGACTTGACCCTCACCCCTACTGTACCTAATAACCTTGCTCTTATTCACATTTACTCTCAACTTTCTTCTTCCACACACTTTACCAAACTCAGTCACCAGCTTCTGCAGTTTCTCACATGAATCAGCCACCAGCGCTGTATCATCAGCGAACAACAATTGACTCACTTCCCAAGCTCTCTCATCCCCAACAGACTTCATACTTGCCCCTCTTTCCAGGACTCTTGCATTTACCTCCTTTACAACCCCATCCATAAACAAATTAAACAACCATGGAGACATCACACACCCCTGCCGCAAACCTACATTCACTGAGAACCAATCACTTTCCTCTCTTCCTACACGTACACATGCCTTACATCCTCGATAAAAACTTTTCACTGCTTCTAACAACTTGCCTCCCACACCATATATTCTTAATACCTTCCACAGAGCATCTCTATCAACTCTATCATATGCCTTCTCCAGATCCATAAATGCTACATACAAATCCATTTGCTTTTCTAAGTATTTCTCACATACATTCTTCAAAGCAAACACCTGATCCACACATCCTCTACCACTTCTGAAACCGCACTGCTCTTCCCCAATCTGATGCTCTGTACATGCCTTCACCCTCTCAATCAATACCCTCCCATATAATTTACCAGGAATACTCAACAAACTTATACCTCTGTATAAGTTATATATATATATATATATATATATATATATATATATATATATATATATATATATATATATATATATATATATATAATCAAGTCCATAACAGATGAATGAATAGGATGAATGCACCTGAGACAACCAGAGCATTATATGCCTACGTATCAGTTCAGTAAACTATCTTCAGGGAAGGGACAACAGACTGGAACACAGGTATATATATGCAGCTCAGGTCAACCATCTGGACGCCATGACGTGTCGTGACTGCACTGGCTCCGGCGCCTTACATCTGAGAGCTTAAAATATTTGATTCTTTAAGCCGGCAAATGTAACACCAGAAATGATATCAAAAGAGGTGGAAAATATTGAAGCCTGCACCATAGGGTGGAGAGGACAGCTCGAGAACCAGTTGGTATTTAATGATGACATGGCGGTAAAGTGAAGACAAAGTTGAAGGAGGATTGCCTTTCGTAATGATAGATAGTCTTAAGATTCAGGATATAGTAGAATATGGTCCATCTGGATGATAAGTGACGGGAAAAGTAACTATGCAAAAGAAGCGCTTATTGGTCGTCTCTGTATTTCATCTATAAACGTGATCGAAATCGTTAACTCCAAAACGGCATTACTGAGTTTCTTTTAAACTTGGTAGATATGTTTGATAGGAATGGAAAGTATGGTCCGAACACTCTTCAGATGCGGTACTTCCAAGAAAGCAAAGTACATCTTTAGTCTACATATATATAATGGTCCATGTCCGGCACAGACCACTACTGTTGTCCGTAGTGGCCTGCGCTTGAGGTAAAGGCCAGACAGGCCACCACAGGATTCGGGTTTCGGGAGGGTACAGCCTTTCAAGGGGATGGAGAGTTCTGGGGAGGGAGGTGTGCCGGGAGAGGGGGACGACACGCAGATGATTAGACTATGGGAGGGGAGAGCTGCATAGACTAAGGGTCCGGTGACAGAAGGTCCGTGTAAGAGGAGGTGGGCTTAAGACGGTCGTGTGGGGTGAGGGGGCTTCAGTGCAAGAGACAATGGTCGAGGGAGAGGAAAGCCATGCAGGGCATTAAGGTCTGGGAATGGAGGGCCATGCAGGAGCTGGGGGTTATGTGTAGGAGGGAGAGTCGTGTGGACACCGTCCGTTCACTGAAGCGTCTATAATAATAGAAGTCAGGTTTAAGGCCGGTCGTAGGCCTACTTAAAAAGCTTTTTGATATCAATAGCCGAAGAGGCTCTTGATATTGATAGAGACACGCTAGAAGAGTCTTGATTTTATTGGCTACAGAGAGTCATAAGCAGACAATTTTCTAAAGCGTATATAGGAGAGTTTCCCCTTCTAGCATATCATTGTAATTACTAGGATGAAACGAACTGATATCTTACCATGACTAGGTCTTATCTTCATACATATCGGTATCGACACTGCGAATATCATCTATGATAGACCAATTGAAAAATCTATTACATAATCCTTCACTTTTATTGTGCAGTGACTGATGACGCAAAAAGAGAGAGCAAAGTTGAAATATGATTTAAAGAGGAAATATAATCGTGGCAGCTACACCGAGCATGACATATTCTGTAGTATCATAAACTGGGAAACGAAATTCAACAACTAAGTGGTGTGAAACATACAGTAAAGGAATAGGCACATTGGCACCTACAGCCTCAGATGCACTGGGAAGATTGAGAGAGTTAGGAATGGTTATTCAAATGATGTTAAAAAGGAAAGGAGCTTAGAGTTATGCTGTCATGAAGATATAAACAGGACTTTAGCCAACTATATTTCTTAGGTATAAGAGAAATAAGTGAAAAGATCATTGTGGAAACCAGGAAAAAATTCAAAATATTTTACATATATTCACTGGGTAAATTCAGTTGAAGAGCTAAGGAATTCAAAGGGAGGAGTTGTAGTGGTTGATGCAGGTATATGTGACGAAGTGAATGACAAGTTAAAAAGTGTTTTCAGTTTGGAAGGCTCTGTAACACCAACGCTAATGAGGTGGAATGAGGAAGAGGTCGCATTGATTTCATTGAGATCGCAAGAAAAGAAATCAGTAGAACATTAAATGATTTTCACATATCAAATGCCACCATATATGCTAAAGATGTTTGCAGAAATTCTTGATAAACAACTTGAAAAACTGCTAATGATGTCGCTGGAGAAAGGCAAAGTGACAAGGGACAGGAAAAGAGCAAGTATCATACCTATGTATAAGACAGGAGACCCGGGAAGAGCCGCTGAGCTACACACCAGCCTCCCAGACGAGGGCGGTGTGTAAAGGTTATGGAAAAGATAACCAGAAAGCATATGGGCGACTCCCTGAGGAGAAAAATCCCCTAAGTGAAAAATAACACGGGTTTAGGCAAGGAAGGTCATGTGCAGTATACCTCTTGGATTTCTTCTAGAGACTGAGATGTTTTAAACAATAGAGAAGACTGGTACCAAGCAGGAATAAGGGTGAGACGTCTTCCATGGATACAGTAGTATCACTATGGAGTGGAAAAATGGATGTATATCACGGGGGAATTTTCGAAATGGGTTCAGGTCACCGATGGCGTGCCGTGAGGTCCTGTTCTCAAACGAAAACTCCTCTTGACCTGTGTGGGTAATGAGCACGTTTGCAATGACACAAAGGTCATGAGAGAGATGAAGAGCGAGGAGAGTTGCATCTGTATAGAAGAGGATATTAGGACAGATTCCAGCGTTGGTCTGATTCATGGTTGATAAAGTTCATCCCAAATAAATGTAAAATAACTCTAATGTGAATGGAACACAATGAATGAAAGGCCTCAGCATAAATATCATCTCGCAGGATATGAGCTGCAGGAATATCCGTGTGAGACGGACATGGGAGTTGACATCATTTCTAACTTGTTGACTGAGTTCTTCATTATAAGAATAGAAAGGGAGAAAACTGTCTACTGGCAAATATTAGGATAGCCTTCAAGTTTATGGATGAGGAAATATTGATTAACCTGTTCGTATCAAAAACTAGAATATGGTTCTCAGGTTTGGTGATCGCAATTAAAGAAGCACAGAGAAGAGACAGAAAAGGTTTAAAGGAGGGAAACTAAAATGGCACCAGAATAAAGAGACCTTAAATGCGCGAAAAGGTTGAAGGCCTTACGTTTCCCCAAAATCGAAGAGAAAAGAGTGAGGGGTGAATCGATCAAGACCTTTAAGTTTCTGAATCAAAAGAGTTCATGACATGAAATTAAAGAGAAAAAGGTTTTAAGAAAAGTTATACAGAAGCACTTTTATATTATAAGAGCGGTGACTGGACGGTATCAAATGGACGAAGAAATAAAAGGTGTGGACAGCATACACAAGTTTACATAATTGTATGATGATAGAGGTGGTTCAAGAAATGCGACCCTTCGGTTGTAAGACTCCCTTTCTGTATAGTTAGAATAGGTAGTTACATACATACGTACATACATATAGACATACATACAGACATACATACATACATATATACTTACATATTGAAATGATAAGGATCGCAGTAGGAACAAAAGCATAAACATAAACAAAATAATTTATCAATGATAAAATCAACAACGAGAACAAGAAATGATACATAAGACAATAACAAACGTCGCTACAGGAAGAAGGACAACATCAACAACAACAACAACAACACCAGTACCATCTACAGAGGGAATGTCTGAGGAACTTACTCGACAGAGAAAGGTAGTGGAGCCACGACGGTGAATGGGGCCTGGGAGGGTAATGCTCTCCTGGGAGGGTGATGCTGTCAGCCTTAATGTTTCGCGGGTGACACGAAGATTTAGGCGAGTAGAAGAGCAGGTGTAGTTTCAGACGTGCTGTGATGGTTTTCCTGAGAAGGGTATTTGGAGTCCGGGGGAATGAAGACAGGGGCGAGAAGGGGCTCAGCTGGAAAATATTGGAGTACGTCGCAACGTAGACACTGTAGTTATTGGGCCATAGGACGCGGCCGGTTGGGAAGATGAGGTACTAGGGCATAGCGTGTGTACAAGGCGAACAAATGAACCGCTACAGGCGCACCCAACCTTTGAACAAGGAGAAATGAATGTTCTTTTGGTGAAATATTCGACCGAGGAATGCTTGCGAGTCTTACCACTTGCTGGGCAGTCACACGAGTTAATAGTTGCTCTTAAAGCATATATGCTACACTGGGTATGGCTTTTAACTATCCATGTGTACTGCACTGTCTAACATGTAGATGCATTGCTCTCTACAGAGAACCTTCTCATCTCATTAGCTGGAAAATCATTTCCCCAATTCATTACACAATAATTTCTCGTGCATCCGCTTCACTGGAGTCAGTGTGTATTTCTAAATCAACATGTTCGTAGCACTCGATTGAACGTTGACGTTATTTGGCCTAAAATTTGTCTGCATAACTGCTACTGTTCTCTCTGTCACTCCATTACTCTCCAAGTTCCACACAAGAACAGTTTTCTTTAACTTACCGAAGTTATTCTAAGAACACAAGGTCCTTGACTAAGGAGATATCAATAAACATCGGAGGAGTGGTTGATGTTTTCCCACACAGATGTTGGAGCGTTGAAGACCTTTATATACTTCATTCTTTATCACTTGGAGCAAATCATGAACTACCTACCCTATCCACATACTCATAATTCCAACCATAATGACCATTCTTCCAACACTCTGAATATTTTTCTCAGTCCTTCCCTCGTGCTGTAGCCACACAATCCCGCCACTCACTCGTTTGAAGGAGCACACTCTGGTATCGTCTGTGTACTCACTGCCCTCCCTCCTCCAGCCTCCCTCCAAAAAGTCGATATTGGCAATTTAACCGCGTTGACTGATCTAACTTTCAGATATTTTTTTGCTCTATTTTTCCCAAGAGGATTATTGTCTCTCTTTAGGTGATGCGTCTGTCTTTACTGAGGTTATAACAGACGTTATTGCTCAGGAAATGGATGCGCATCACCCTTCATCGTGTTGGACTACCTCTTCTTGAAACTCGTTCAAACGTCCGTACATTTCCGTTCTAAGACCATTCGGGCAAGACACCTAACATGTCAGACCTGAACAGAAAAAATCTTACCTTCGTTCGACTCGCATTATATCCTTCCTTTCCGCCTGATATCATTGCAAACAAGGTACATGTGGCGCGACGAGTTTCTTTATCCGTGGGATGTGTGGTGACCTTTGCCATTCCTCTGCTCATAATTCTTTCTGGTCTTTGGCCGAGTCTACTTCAACAGTTTCAGCGATATTACCGTCTCTCGGAGTTTCTGCTCCGACAATACTGTAACTGTCTCTGATGTTGATAAAATAACTCATTTTAGTTATGTTTTCTCCTTTTGATACCACCTTCTATATCATAGCTTTCCCTAATCCATTGATGCACGTCTTACTGATTCCAAACTTCTCCCTGCCATTCCTTCTCGTGCACACCAGAAGGCACTACGGTGAGTGGGCACAAGAATGGCGTATGGAGCAGATGATATTCCTCGAGTTCTGAAGGAGTGTGCTTCTGAGCACTCATCTTGCTCCCTCGTCGGTCGCATTATTGTTTAGCAAACAATACTTTTCTTGGACACAAATTTTGATTCACCTCCCTCACTTTTCTCTCATATCAAATTTCTACTCTGTTCGGTTTAACTCCGTAATTGTTCATTGATCAATATCGTTCTCTCATCCTGCTAAGGATGGTGTTCGTCGGGTTTCTATCCAGTTCATTTCAACGATTTCTCTCTTTAGAATATACTCAAAAGTAATTATGTGCTGACGACCAGCCTGCCTTCCTCCAATTTCTTCGAATGCGGTCGTTCAGCACTTGCTTGAACTACGTCTCTTTTTGTTACATTTACAGATATATATATATATATATATATATATATATATATATATATATATATATATATATATATATATATACCTAGATTTGGAAAGCATTTTCTATTGGACAGAAGCAAGAAAATTGAGCTTTTTCCTTCTAAAACGAAATATCTTCTCGATCATATTTATGGAAATCCTCAAACCATCTCATCTCCTCCGGTGGCTCTATAATTGCAACAATCAAGGTGTCAGAAATACTTGATATCACCGTAATATCTAATCGATCGTGGAAACCCCACAATAGAAAAATAGTTGTCAAAAATTATTCTGAACTTTTGTCCTTGTATGGAGAAGTAATGTCCCTTTAGGGAGATTCTACCTTTACCATCTCATTTCAAAGAGTGTAGTCCAAAGCAAACCGACCGATCAACTTTCGCAGAATGACTTCACAACTTGAAATATTCACTATTGGCAGCAGTGTTGGTGTTCTTTCCCTCTTCTGTGGATATTACTCCGGTTTCAGCTCCCTAACCACGTCTGTTTGTTTGCCACCATCATCAGCTAGACCTCAAAATACTGCATCGTACGATGACTATAGTTGAAAAGTCTAGAGTGAACTATTTCTTTCCCCTGCAACGCCAAGCTTTGGAACTCTTTACACTCTCGTTTCTCTCCTATTAGGTGAGATCTGCCCTTTTATAAAGACAGGCTCTCTGCCTACCACGAGGTTCTTACATTAATTTTTTCCTCTTCTCTCCCCGCTTTTTCTTGCCTTGAAGCAATTTTTCATTATTCATTTGAGACTCGAATTTGGTGAGGACATTTGTCTCTGACAGAAGCCTCTGGGAGAGAAACAGATTATTTTTCATTTCTCTTCAAGTCTTCCATTAATTTCTGTTGCGTGGGATGACAGCAAAGCACAAAATGCAGGCACCAAGGTTGTAATTGATGTTTAGAGTAATACAGATCATACCAGTGAACAGCACAGAGTGGTGAACTGTCTTGTCGATGGGTCACATTGGCGCGGTAAGACTCAGGAAGCCTAACATCTGTCGTCCACACAAACGACGATGTGAGGGACAGAGAACGGTGGGTTGTCGTCAGCTCAGTTAGTCCAAGCGCTATGGCCAGTTCTATGCGTTTGAGTCAAGTGTATTTCTGTGTAAGTTCTTATGTACACGAGGCGTGGAATCCTGTCTCTTAATTTCTTAGTTTTCTTCGATCTTGTCTTTTCATATGCGATATGTGCTTTACTAAGATATTAATACTTATAAAACAATGAATAGAAGATAAGCATTTTCGGTGGAAAAAAGAAATCTGCTTTATTTGTATATTTACTCATCAGGGAGATCTCGATGAAACGTTTGGAACAAAATGTTCAGCTGTAAGCGGGACGAGAGTAGTTCTTAAGCAAGGATGATTCAGGGAAGGACACACTGAGGAGACGGGTCTGAATAGTGAGCATGTAGAGGTGGACACGATAACCATCCAGCACAAAAGTATATTTTAACCAAATGCGGGAAGGTACACAGGAGGCAGAAGACTTTTTCATGTCTGCTGAAACGGCACGGGTAACTGAATGCCCTAATTAAGGCCATCACATCATTAACGCTCTCTCTCTCTCTCTCTCTCTCTCTCTCTCTCTCTCTCTCTCTCTCTCTCTCTCTGTATATATACATATATATATATATATATATATATATATATATATATATATATATATATATATATATATATATATGTGTGTGTGTGTGTGTGTGTGTGTGTGTATCCTAACTTCAACCAGGTACCATATTCAACGACTTATCCTCAGAACAGGATGAACAGCTGGGTTGACTGTGGACTGACTGTGGTAACAAGGGTGATCTCGGCCTCAGGCGGCACGTGAATGCCATAAACATAAACAAATAGTTTTCTGACTCTGTTGTCTCATGAAAGATTGGATGACAAGGTGGCTCCCTGTACGTTACTGGACTCTCACGAAAGGATAGAAAATGGGTCAGGTGTGTTCAGTTTGTGTGCAGGGCTAGAAAATTCTGTGTGTGTGTGTGTGTGTGTGTGTGTGTGTGAGATTACCAGGTCTATGGTAGTAACAGAGAAGAATGGGGTCTTCATCGTGGCACTTGCATGGATGAAATGCTGAAGCTACTCAGAAGAATCCTACTGAAATATGATGAAAGTTGACTCGATATATAGAAAAGAAATGTAAGTCAGCTGATAGTCATAGTGAATAATAATACAGGAGTGAGTCCATCAAAATGAAGGAAGTTTCAGCGTGCAATAAGGAATCATGTTCAAATATCAAAGAAAACACATAGATTACAGAAGGCTAAAAATTCCGCAATCAACAAACACCATAAGCCCAATCATGCTTGTGACGGATATGCACACGTAAAATGCATCAATACGAATTCTATTAGGAAGACAATTAGCAGCTTTGTATGCTTTCATAATAATGATAATAATAATAATAATAATAATAATAATAATAATAATGATAATGATAATAATAATAATAATAATAATGGTGATAATAATAATGCTTCCCCCTTTTAGAAATTTCAATACAAGGAGGGGGGGGGGGGGGGTTCCAGCCCCCGCTCCCACCCCTTTTAGTCGCCTTCTACGACACGCAGGGAATACGTGGGAAGTATTCTTTCTCCCCTGGGTGACGACGGAATGGATGAAGGCAGCAAGTATGAATATATACATGTGTATATATGTATATGTCTGTGTATGTATATGTATGTATACGCTGAAATATATAGATATGTATATATGCGTGTTTGGGCGTTTATGTATATATGTGTGTACGTGGGTGGGTTGGGCCATTCCTCGTCTGTTTCCTTGCGCTACCTCACTGACGCTGGAGACGGCGATTAATAATAATAATAATAATAATGATAATAATAATGATAATAATGATAACAATAATAATAATAATAACAATGATAATAAATGATAATTGATAATAATAACAATAATAATAATAATAATAATAATAATAATAATAATAATAATAATAATAATAGCAATAACAATAATAATAATGATAGTAATGAAACTCCAAATGGGTAGCAATGATGCTCCTGATTACCGCTCCATTTGGCATCTCCCCTCTGTCTTCATTACCCCGGTACACACACACACACACACACACACACCCGCTCCAACTCTATATTTTCACTCCTCTTACCACCCACCAGATGGCAGGCCTGGCCATCAGTCCGCAGCCAACCTTCCACCCTCCTCTGAGAGTTATGGTTGTTGAACGACACTTAAGCACCTGAGCTGATATGGATGAACTTGCGGTGACATTAACTGTATCAGATGGTCGGGTCATTACACTGAATACAGTGTTAAGTCCACATGTATTCTTCATCGTGTGGGATTAAAAGATGTCAAAGACGAATTTCCTTTAGGTTCCTTGGCAAGACAAGAACCGTATTACGTGGTTCCGAAACTGTGATTGTGAATCTGAATGCATTTCAATGACATTATAGGATTCCCTTGAAGACTATTAGCCTGCTCTCGAATTATACGTAACTCTCAGAGCCAGGGACAGTTATATGTGCGCCACTGTCTGTATACAGAGTTGTGTCTATGGACATTGTGGCCGAGATTGTGTTAGATAGCTGCTCCAGAGTCAATGGGACACATACTAGATCCTAGAGTTATATGTATATATATATATGTTCTGGCTTGACGGGTATCGAAGTCTTGTCACTCGCTAACCCTTGAAATTCATCGAGAATTTGTGAGAGGAAATAAGTCCCTCGTCAAAGGACGTATATATATGTATAAGTAACTAAACCAGGCCCTCGCGAAAGGACGTATATATATATGTATAAGTAACAAAACCATAATCTGTCAAGGGAGATGATAGTCTTGCAGTCTTGATAGTGAGAGTTCTAGGTGATCCTCCGTCCGTGTGGACAAGAAATCTTTACTAAAAGGAGATAGACCAGTCTGCTGCTGCTGCTGCTGCTGCTACCCCCTGAAAACGCAGTTAACCATCCTAGTCCCCTGCATCTAAATTACGAGTGCAAAACAATATACAGATTTAAACACAGTGCAGTAGTGGCTAAAGATGAGCAGCATTCTCGAAGTCAAAGTTGATGGCATTCTGCTCTTGCTAGATAAATGGAAATTGATAGATGAATAGAGGAATAGATAGACAAGTGAATGAAAAACGGATGCCGACTGAAAGATTACACTAGTTAGATTATGAATTTTTCATTGCATATATAAAACTGTAAATAAAACCGATGAACAGCTCGTCGATCTGTGTGCTACAAAAGGATTAGAGAATAGGAATACCTGGTTTCATAGAAGTACATTCATAAGTATACGTAGATTTGCTGGTTTGGGGTTCTAAAGGGCATTACCAGATCACTAACTGGCTGGCGGCCGGAACAGAGACTGGTGGATGTGAATGCAATGAGAGTGGTAGATGGAGGGTTTTCTGATGATTTCTTAGTGGAAGCGAAGATGAAAGTTTGTCGTGGCTTTAAGGACTTGATTATCAAAATTTAGGCTTATAAGCCAAGCACTGGAGCTCTTCAGCGCTCGTGGCTTTAAGGAGTGAGGGAAATGTCATGTATAGAAAAAATGGTAATGGTGAGCTTAGCAAAGAGACTCGTTTGCGGAGACACCAAGTGAGATTGGATGAAGAGTGGCAGAAGGTGAATGTAGATGAAACTGTGGGAGCGGGCGAGGTGTGGAAGGTGTTTAGGGAGTCACTGCTTTCATGAGGGTAAATTGTGGTTGGTATTGTGGGACGTGTGTGTCTGAGAAAAGACTGTGAGTGGGAGGGTGTGGAATCTAATTATCTAGTGCAAGGCGAGGGATGTGAACATTTGGATGAAGTGGAACTGAAAGTGGTGGGAGTATATAAATGCGTAGAGGGTGAGAAGGAGAAGGAGAGTAAATGAGAGATGGGGATACAGAATATCGGCAAGCGAAGAACATGAAAACGCCTCGGGAGGTGAATAATGTTATAGGAACAAGGGAACAAATGTGAGCATCGGTAAGGGGTGCGGATACGAAAGTAGTAATAGGCAACGTAAAGAGGAGATGGAGTAAGTATTTTGAAAGACTAATGAATGCGTCAGATGATAGGATGGCGAATGTTGAGTGTTGAGGACGAGGAGGTTGTGGAGCGAAAGAGAGCTATGGCGAATGATTTTGGTGAGAGAAGGTGAGTTGTTAAAAGTCTTGCGTAATATGAAGTATGGGAAAGCAGCTGGACTGGATGGGGCTGCTGTTAGTTAGTTACTTAGTAACTTGAGTTTATATATGGCTCATGAACCGGCATGATACCTGTTTAGCGCTGTTATATAAAGTCAAAAGGGATAAATGCGAATGATCAAATTACAGAGGAAGTCTGTTAAGTATACGTGATTATTAGCATGCGAGAGTGGTTATGGAAAGGGTGGCGGCACGAACAAGGCGTCAGACTAGGGAGGAGCAATGTGATTCCGGCAGTGGTAGACGATATGTGGATTGTGTGGGGTAAATACTTTCAGATAGAAAGGTATTTGTAAATGGCACTTTATGGCACTAAAGAATGGTTACGGTGAGGCTGAGAGAGATGCCCTGTGTAGGAAGAAAACTACGAGAAGGAGTGCGGTGGATTGAAGTGTGTATACGAGTACGTAAGGAGGAGGCTGAGTTGTAAAAGATGAATGGTGATTCTTTGTTAAGAGTGCGTAATGTCAACAGCTGCTTGGTAAGATCAATCGTAGATGGGGTTGGTAAGCGAGTTAAATGCGAGGATTTGTGGAGTTAGGTTAGGTATGTGTGCGGTCTCCAAGAGAACATGTTTACATACTTATAAAGCACGACTCAAAACTCAGCCGTAAACCAACTCACCTGAACAGGAAAGTCATGAAAAGCTTACTCAAAATCCACCCTGAAACAATATATCAAACATCCACAAAGAAGACTTCGATCCAATGTCAGTCCAAGCACTCACAGATATCTTAAGCCACTGCTGGACACACAGCACTGTTCGGAAGCTTACCGGCATAGCAACTATCGTAACTACCCAACTTTCCCTCTTGTCACTCCTCCAGTAACACTGTTTTCTTATATACCAAACTCCCTGAAACACTGTTTTCTTATATACCAAACTCCCTGAAACACCGATCATCAACAGAATTGACCAAAATTTCCCCTCTCAGCTACACAGCACGGCTTTAGGCCTAATGTCTCTGCAATCACACTGCACAAAGACGTCACAAACCATTCTAGATGGCTTCAACCAATCACATACCCGCCCCCTTTCCTCACAATTTAATGGCAATAAATGTCAGCCAAGCATTAGACATCGTCCAACAAAAAACATTCCCAAGCAAAAGATACTTGAGAAAATATGTTGAGTCGACTTCATAGGTGGCCATGTCACTCAAGGAGGTTCCAAAGTTTTCAAACTCTTCATTGGATTTCTCCTCTTCAGTCTCTTCCTACATGACTTTCCATCACCTCCCTCTGATCACATTATGAAAGTCTTCTCATACGTTGATAACCTCACAGCCACATCACACACTCCTGACATTGCCCAAGTAACAACACACATGGAACACAATGTCGCAGTTGCAATACTGCCTCGGAAAAATGCACCGCAATGGATTATGGTTCACATGGTCATTTGTTACGTCAGCTGTGTGGCCATTTTACGGTAGATAATGCTGTCAAGATCCTGATCGATCACCACATTTTCGTAGACAGATTAGAGTCTTCATCTATCACGACAGTGGCACCTGGTACGTATAGTTAAATCTGGACTCTGTAACTATAAAGATGAAAAGCCTGGCGATGACTTTCGTGTGTTACTGCTCTTTTATGAGTCGGTATCTCATTTTCTGTTGACGTACTGTGAAAGTTCTTTGAAAAAGTTAGCCTTTTTATCGACTTAATTCTGACACACGCTGGCAGATGAGCAACAAGGTGACATTCCTGATGTCCGTGGTATGGTATCTACGCTTTCTAGGGCTTCACATGGTCGTGGGCATTAATATCATCCCAAAGGTACAAAATTTGTCGAGATGTTGTTAACTGCAATACTAAGTGTAAGAAAAATGTATGAACCATATCACTGTTGAGGTGTCTGAGGGCTGGTGGAATGCATGTACAGTGCCACTATATAACGGCGAGAGGGACAAACGCGAGTGCTCAAACGACAGAGGTGGAAGTTTGCTGAGTAAACCTGGTTAGTTGTATTGGAGGGTTTTGATTGATAGGGTGAAGGCATGTTCAGAGGATCAGACTGGGGAGGAACAGTGTGGTTTCAGAAGTGGTTTAGGATGTGTGTGGATCAGGTGTCTGCTGTATGAGAAGAGCTAAAGGCAACAGAAAAATATGTACGTGGCAATTATGGATCTGGAGAAAGCATATGATAGGATTGACTGACATGTCCTGTAGAGGGTTTCGAGAATGTATGGTACGGGAGCAAAGCTGCTAAAAGGAGTGAGAAGTTTTTATCAAAGGTGTAAAGCGTGTGTACGAGTAGGAAGGGAGAGTGAATGGTTCCAAGTGAAGGTAGGTCTGCAGCAAGGACCGTAGTGTTACTATGGCTACTATGAGAAAATTGTTGTATTGCTGATTACAGAACACTGGTGGTAGGTTGGAGAGACCAACTGCAGAAGTTAGATACAGTTTGAAAGTGTGTGAAAGGAGGAAGTTGAGATTACATGTGAATTTGAGCAATGTTATTGGGTTTAGGAGGAAAGGGACAGGTTTGCTGTAGTGTGAGTTTGAATGAAGAAAATTTGAAGGAATTGAAGTGCTTTACATACCTGGGAGTGATATAGGAGCAAATGGAATCTTGAAAGCAAAAATGAGTCATGGGATGGGTGAGGGGGGTGAAGGTTCTTGGAGCACTGAAGAATGTGTGGAACGAGAGATCGTTATTTGGGAGGGCAAAATGAGTATGTTTGAAGGTACAGTAGTCCCAACAGAGTTGTATGGATGCGAGGGATGGCTGTAGATGAGAATGTGCGGAGGGTGGATGTGTTACTAATGAAATCTTTGAGGACAGTATGTGGTGTGCGGTGGTTTGACAGAAAATGATAAAGAGATATGTGTGGAAATTGAAAGTGTGTGCTTGAGTGAGTTGACGAGGGTGTGCTGGTATGGTGTGGACATATGGGATGAGTAAGGAGAGGTTGACAAAGAGTATATATATGTCAGAACTTGGGGGGGGGGGGGCGAAGAGAAGGTGGAAACTAAATTGGAGGTGGAAGGATTGAGCGAGAAAAGATTCTGAGTGATCAGGGCCTGAATATACAGAGGAGTGCAAGACGTGTACATGATACAGTGAATCAGAACGATGTGGTTTACAGGGGTCGACGGGCTGTTAGTGGGCTAAATCAATATTCAAAGCGGCGGGAAGACCGTGAAGTCTGGTTGTGGACAGGAAGTTGTGGTTTTGGTGCATTACAGATGACAGCTAGAGAGTGAATGTGAGCAAACGCGGCCTTTCTTTGTCTGCTCTTGGCGCTACCTTGCTGACGCAGGAGACAGCGATCAAGTAATATATATATATATATATATATATATATATATATATATATATTCTTTTCTTTCTTTCAAACTATTCGCCATTTCCCGCATTAGCGAGGTAGCTTTAAGAACAGAGGACTGGGCCTTTGAGGGAATACCCTCACCTGGCACAATTCTCTGTTCCTTCTTTTGGAAAAAAAAAAAAAAAAAAAAAAAAAAAAAAAAAAAAAAACGAGAGGGGAGGATTTCCAGCCCCCCGCTCCCTCCCCTTTTAGTCGCCTTCTACGACACGCAGGGAATACGTGGGAAGTATTCTTAATCCCCTATCCCCAGGGATATATATATATATATATATATATATATATATACATATATATATATATATATATATATATATATATATATACATATATATATATATATATATATATATATATATATATATATATATATATATATATATATATATATATATATTTTTTTTTTTTTTTTTATACCTCGTCGCTGTCTCCCGCGTTTGCGAGGTAGCGCAAGGAAACAGACGAAAGAAATGGCCCAACCCCCCCCATACACATGTACATACACACGTCCACACACGCAAATATACATACCTACACAGCTTTCCATGGTTTACCCCAGACGCTTCACATGCCTTGATTCAATCCACTGACAGCACGTCAACCCCTGTATACCACATCGCTCCAATTCACTCTATTCCTTGCCCTCCTTTCACCCTCCTGCATGTTCAGGCCCCGATCACACAAAATCCTTTTCACTCCATCTTTCCACCTCCAATTTGGTCTCCCTCTTCTCCTCGTTCCCTCCACCTCCGACACATATATCCTCTTGGTCAATCTTTCCTCACTCATTCTCTCCATGTGCCCAAACCATTTCAAAACACCCTCTTCTGCTCTCTCAACCACGCTCTTTTTATTTCCACACATCTCTCTTACCCTTACGTTACTTACTCGATCAAACCACCTCACACTACACATTATCCTCAAACATCTCATTTCCAGCACATCCATCCTCCTGCGCACAACTCTATCCATAGCCCACGCCTCGCAACCATACAACATTGTTGGAACCACTATTCCTTCAAACATACCCATTTTTGCTTTCCGGGATAATGTTCTCGACTTCCACACATTTTTCAAGGCTCCCAAAATTTTCGCCCCCTCCCCCACCCTATGATCCATTTCCGCTTCCATGGTTCCATCCGCTGACAGATCCACTCCCAGATATCTAAAACACTTCACTTCCTCCAGTTTTTCTCCATTCAAACTCACCTCCCAATTGACTTGACCCTCAACCCTACTGTACCTAATAACCTTGCTCTTATTCACATTTACTCTTAACTTTCTTCTTCCACACACTTTACCAAACTCCGTCACCAGCTTCTGCAGTTTCTCACATGAATCCGCCACCAGCGCTGTATCATCAGCGAACAACAACTGACTCACTTCCCAAGCTCTCTCATCCCCAACAGACTTCATACTTGCCCCTCTTTCCAAGACTCTTGCATTTACCTCCCTAACAACCCCATCCATAAACAAATTAAACAACCATGGAGACATCACACACCCCTGCCTCAAACCTACATTCACTGAGAACCAATCACTTTCCTCTCTTCCTACACGTACACATGCCTTACATCCTCGATAGGGGAGAAAGAATACTTCCCACGTATTCCCTGCGTGTCGTAGAAGGCGACTAAAAGGGGAGGGAGCGGGGGGCTGGAAATCCTCCCCTCTTGTTTTTTTTTTTATTTTCCAAAAGAAGGAACAGAGAAGGGGGCCAGGTGAGGATGTTCCCTCAGAGGCCCAGTCCTCTGTTCTTAACACTACCTCGCTAACGCGGGAAATGGCGAATAGCATGAAAGAAATACATATATATATAATTTCTACAAAGCGGTATAGAAGGTTGTTGAGCAGGAATGTCCCACTCTTCCCCATACATCACGACTCTAGGCCCAACCACTCCAGTAACACACTACACACATCCCTCACAAAACACATCCTGCACGGCTTCAACCAACCGCAAACGCCCCTCCCTGGCACAGCCACGCTGTTTGTAATGCTGACAAAACGTTTACCGTCTGCATTGTTTTAATCCAATTCTATATCACATGAAGAATGTTCAAAGTCGATCCACCTTTACGAAAGTGTCTGAACACTACCTAGCCAGACTGCCGGTTATGTAAGGCGAGGTAACGTCATAAAATGTCGGTTACTCCAATCGTATTGGAATATTGTGCAACGATAACTTTTGAAGGAGATACTTAGAAAGAAGCAGTATGACCTGGGGCAGGAGGCCGTCTGTCGTTACTATATTTTTATGTTCTTACGCAACACCGTGGTAATTGAATCCATATCCCGATAGAACGTTAGAGTTATAACATAGTCATTTGAAATACGATGGCCAAAATGTGTCTGGAATACATCCTATAATTATCTGAAATAACAGTGTTCGGAATATACCCTATAATTGACAGATTACTGCAGTAGAAATTGATAAATAGATCTTCATTTTACTTACCTTCCGTCGCCTGGCGGGTGTAGGTGAAGTCCTGACAGGCATCAGTCACGAGTGACGAGGCTTTCAGGAAATTTTCGAAGCACCACACTCACTATATTGATGTAAGAAATGATATTCCCTCCAGGCTATGTTGTATCTAGTCTTTGATCACGACTATAGATTGCAGTATGTTCACTATACTATCCACCAGTTACAATAATCACTATATTTTGCCACATTTCCTCATATTGATCATCAGTCATTATATGTATTTAATATTTCCATTGTATTGTTCATTACTATCAGCAAGGCAAAATTTTCGCCAAACTATTCAACAATCACTTTGATGATTACATAAATTTTGCAACACTTTCTACCTCACTGTTCACCAGTCTTCATATGTATCATTATTTCCAACATGTTCTTCATCAGTCACCTTATGTTGTAATATTTGCTTATATTACTCACTAGTCGCTATACGTTCCAGTACCTCAATCGTAATTCTTCTGTACCAATCACCATATGTAATAATATATCTAACACCTCATCAATAATCATTATTTGTTACAATATATCCACCCTGTTGTTCACCTGTCATTACATGTTGCAGTATGCGATACGTTGTTCGCTATTGTATCGCTGCAATATTTCGGTCTCTATTACTGTGATATAAACTACCCACGAGTGGAAATGACGCACAGTATTTTCTGTTTCGTAACACTATCAGGGAAGTCCATAAATAAAAAATCATTAACCGTGCCTTTGTCCGGAAGTGACATATTTCTAGATCAGTTAAATCGTATCTAAAATTCTCTGGTGGACGTTGCTATTTCAAGTAGTTGTCGAAGTTATATCACTCGTGATGTGAACTACCACTTTTGTGTACGTTCCAAGCGGTAAAACACGCAACTAAAGCGCCCACAGAAACACAAGCTAAAGGCATATAATCACAGTAATATCATCGTTGTCTCATATTTCACTATCACTCGACATACCAAGTATAAATGCGATAGATCACACACCGGTAATAGCGTACCTTAGCGTCCAATGTCTTCTTTCAAGTGAGGTGTTGAGGGAAGTCGGGTGGTTAACGTCAGGGCGGAGGTAGCAGAGGGATGTGGGGTTGTGTCTGGCAACAAGGAGACTGACCATTGAAGAGGTCGTTCCTCAATCTTGGTTGAAGTTCAAAACAAGTACTTTTTTTCAATATCAGTGAGTAGTAGATATTCAATTTTCAATCAATGTGGGTGAATAAGGCTTATATCTGTGCGAGTAAGAATACTTCATGTGAATTTTGATTTACATGTGCAAAATTCTGGAATTCGACAGACGTAAGAGACAAATAGATACTTTGGATGGACAACACATTTATAATTGTCAGTATGAAAGGCCTTTGTCAGACGCGTTTCTTTACTGGTGGAAGATTATTCACGTAAATATTAAGGTGGATTACACAGACACACACACACACACACACACACACACACGGGTGCAAAACTCCCTTCCTCTTACAGTACAAATAGGTAAATACCCACTCTAAAAAAAGCAAGTACACGAATGTGGATGGAGTGGTAGTTAATGGAAAATAACTTGCGTTTAGGGACCGGATTAGGGAAGACAAGCTGGTGTTGCTGGAACACTGGAGACAAACTTACTACAGAGATAAGACCTAATGTGTCCAGATAGACTCGGCGGCCGAGATGGATACGGGGCTTATCTTGTTGGAGCTCATTCATTCAGTCTTATGTAAAGCAACGATTACTGATAATGATAGACGGGAACCTCCCACACTAATATTGCCTGGCTGTCACTCTATGAATACGTGCAGGGACTCACA